>NC_060126.1:401755166-402057499 GCF_021461395.2 Schistocerca americana | reverse complement strand
CAGCACTTCGTGTGAGTCAAGGGCTAGTTGTCTTTCACAAGAACGATATTTTCCAAATCCGAGTTAACTGTGTTTGTTAGGTATTTCGCTGAGCAGTTTTAGTTCATCATAGAGACGCAACAAAGACATAAGTTTACTTACCGCTAGAGTCCCAGTACTAATTTCAGTACAGTTACAAATCCTTCTTTGACTCAAGGAAGAAGTTAATTATTGACTGCCATTACGTTACCGAAGTGACAGCAGTTGTTACCCGCTTTAATTAAGTGAATTCTTCGCCAGACTATCGGACTACTATGTCAGATGATAAACACATCGTAACATTCTCACTTAAGAGGTCACCAGTTCCAATCAAACTTTTCGACGTCATTAGGATCATAATTAATAGTGTGACAGCCATTATTCACACAACTGCAAACAATTATGTTTTCATAGACACAGTCTTTCCCATCGTCAACCTAATTAAGGGCTTCCACTCAGCAGGAAGGTAAATTTGACAAGTAGTGGAACAATACCAATTCTGGAACAAAGGACCCTTTGTTGTCCTTATCTCTCAGGTCAAAAATCAATGCCCTCCATATTTCCAAGGTCAATGTCCTCTACCTACCCTTTCCTTTCAGGGGCAGTCGTGTGACTTACGTCAATATTCAGGGGGGAACAATGTCCTCCCCCTACCCTACAACCCAACCACTTGGCCATGCCTCTTTTATCAGTGGCCTGTCATGCATCCACTGCAATTTACTACCCAACTGTCTAGCGCAATGGATGAACTATCACTTTTATTAACAACCTGTAACTTACAGGTGTCATAATAATTTGTTACCCAGTCATTTAGTCATGGCGATTTATTACCAAAAAATAAGGATTTTCGTCCTTACTTGTCCAAGAAACTCCCACATAGGCTGCAATGCCAGGTAACAGAGGGTAATTTAGGGACGTTTATACCAAACAGTAAATGCAGGATAAATAGGATATCATCACATTAGCCATTTTGCTGGGCTCATGCGAAATGTCTGATTCTCTACGGCCGGCCAGGGTGACCTCAGAAGTTAAGTCCCATAGTGCTCAGAGCTATTTGAACCATTTGATTCTCTACAACTAAATTGGCCCAATGAAGCCATGATGTTGGAGCAGTTTAAACAGATAGGAAAAGATTAAGTTTGTATTCATTCATGGTATCAATAGAATATGGGGCTCAACAGAGAATGGATGTTTGGTTACTCTTAAAATATGAGGTTGCCATGAAAGTTAATGGGAAGACAGAAACGTCTTCAACATACAAACACACTGTTAACAAAGGAAATACTGTAATCTTAAGTAAACATTTCTGTAGAGTAGTTAATAAGGCACGATTACAAACCTGAGATACTATTACAGAAATGGTTAACCTCGTATAGTGGGGGGGGGGGGGGGGTGGAGGATTGTATGGGACAAGGGCTATAGTAATAATTTATACAAATGGGCAGCCAGAGACTAGTCATGTATGTGTTAGTTACTTTTGCATGAGTATGTGTGTGTTTGTTGCTTAATTTCGACGAAGGACTTGTTCACCGAAAGTTCACTTTCTGACAGTCTTTTTCTTGTGCCTATCTGCGACTCAGCATCTCCGCTATATGGTTACTGGCAACAATCATTTTCATAATAGTGAAAATGAGAGAGACTTCTTTACGTGTCTTAGTACTCGTTCTGCACGTAATTTAACGTATTAGAGTATGGAATATAGCATTACCATCTGTATACAAAACAACGGACACGGGTACAGTCTTTTCACCATGACTCGCAAAATTACAGACCAATATCCCTAACTTCTGTTTGATATAGAATCCTTGAATATATTATCAGTTCGAATATAATAAACTTTCTTGAAACTGATAAGCTTATGTCTGTGAATCAGCACGGTTTTAGAAAGCATCGCTCATGCGAAACTCAGCTTGCCTTTTCTCATATGATATATTGAGAACTACTGATGAAGGGCAGCAGGCAGATTCGATATTTCTAGCTTTACAGAAAGCATTTGACACGATATCCCCTTGCAGGCTGTTAGCGAAGGTACGAGCATATGGAATAAGTTTACTGACTTCTTAAATAATAGAACCCAGTATGTTGTCCTCGACGGGGAGTGTTCAATAGAGACAAGGGTATCGTCAGGAAGTGTGATAGGACTGCTGTTGTTCTCTGTATATACTTAGGGTGGAACTTAAATAGTGGAAACACTGCTGTGAAGACACTATGCAATGGAATATACTATTGTCATTGTTAGCACACGCTGCTGACATACAGACGTTACATCTGAGCAAATGGACTCGCCCGTCCCACGTCACCGGCTTGCGCACAGTCGAGGGAAACACATTCACTTGTGAGCGAGCGGTCTAACGTAAGGGTGTCACTGTTTTGGAAACAGGACCAACGCAGTTGGATCAAGATTGAGTGTGTCAGAGGTTGTACAGCACGACAGTGTTATCAAGGTCATCAAGAGGCGTGAGGGGAATCGACATAGCCGTACAGAACAGTGGCACGTTGGGTAAAAGCCTTCAACGAAGGTCGGCAAACTGTGGCAGACATGCATCGAGCAGGTCGTCCTAGCGTCTCTGAAGAAGTAGTGCCTGCTGTTACCGCGTTAGTGGACAGTGATCGACGCCATATGATTCGTGAGCTCGCCCACGAAACCGGATTAGCGCATACGACTGTGCTTCGCATCCTGAAGGAACGCTAGGGCATGAGAAAAATTGCATCATGATGGGTTTCGCATGACTTGACGGAAATGCAGGAATGGATGCTGAAGTGTTGGCAGAAGAGCCAACACCGTGTTGCTAGAGGAGGCCGAAATGCACGCTTTTAAGCTCACACAGACTGGCGTGAGGTCTGGAAAATGACAAGGAATTATAGTAGCCAAAAATAGTACACAGCTTCTGGAATACTTAACTTTAAACCATAATTGGAGAACATCGCTCTTGGTACATAATTACAATCTCAATATAAACTGGTAATGGCGCCTTGCTAGGTCGTAGCAAATGACGTAGCTGAAGGCTATGCTAACTATCGTCTCGGCAAATGAGAGCGTATTTGTCAGTGTAGCATCGCTAGCAAAGTCGTCTGTACAACTGGGGCAAGTGCTAGGACGTCTCTCTAGACCTGCCGTGTGGCGGCGCTCGGTCTGCAATCACTGACAGTGGCGACACGCGGGTCCGACGTATACTAACGGACCGCGGCCGATTTAAAGGCTACCACCTAGCAAGTGTGGTGTCTGGCGGTGACACTGGATGAGACTTGGGCCACATTGAACGAGCGAAAACTGAAACGCCAATCCAACGAATGGCGTCATTATGTGTCGCTGCGAAAGTTGAAAGTGCGTCAGAGCTCCAGTATGATGAAAGTTATGGTGATTCTCGTGTACGACTGTGATGGTGTTATGCTAACGCATTACGTTCCTCCACGGCAGACCGTCAATGCACAGGATCACCTGCGACCAGCTTTGCGAAAGAAGCGGCGACACTTTCTGCGCAACCCACCCATCATTTTGCACGACAATGCGCGAACGCATACAGCGCAAGCTGTGGCTGCTCTGTTCAGTCGTTGCGACTGGGAAGTACTGCACCATGCACCATACTCCCCGGACGTAAGTCCTTGTGGCTTTGATTTGATTCCGAAGATGAAGGAACCACTTCGTGACATTCGCTTCAGAACTATTCCAGAGATTCGACAAGCAGTAGACCGCTCTATTCGCACCATCAACAGAACAGGCTATGCTAACTGTATACTGCACCTTCCATATCGCTGGCAACGGGTTCTACACAACGCTGGTGACTACTTTGACAGTAACAGGTGCAAACATGTAACTCTTTTGTATCGGTTGTGAATAAATAGTTGCCCTCGTAGAAATGATTTTGCTGACAGGGTGGGCATCAATCTGCGGTGGTTTGCTGATGATGCTGTAGTTTATGGTAAGACATCGAAGTAGAGTGACTGTAGAAAGATACAAGACGACTTAGGCAAAATTTCCAGTTAGTATGATGAACGGCAGCTAACCCTAAATGTGGAAAAAGGTAAATTAATGCGAATGAGTAGGAAGATCAAACTGGTAATGTTCGGATACAGCATTACTAGTGGCCTGCTTGACGTAGTCAAGTCGTTTAAATATCTGGGCATAACATTGCAAAGCGATATGACGTGGAACCAGCATGTGAGAATTGTGGTAGGGAAGGCGAATGGTCGACTTCGGTTTATTGGGGAAAAAATGGTTCAAATGGCTGTGAGCACTATGGGACTTAACAGCTGAGGTCATCAGTCCCCTAGAACTTAGAACTACTTAAACCTAACTAACCTAAGGACATCACACACATCCATGCCCGAAGCAGGATTCGAACCTGCGACAATAGCGGTCGCACGGTTCCAGACTGAAGCGCCTCGAACCGCTCGGCCACTCCGGCCGGCGGTTATTAGGGGAATTTTAGGAAAGACTGGTTAACCTGTAAAGGAGATCGCATATAGGACGCTGGTGCGACCTGTTCTTGAGTACTGCTCGAGTGTTTAGGATCCGTACCAGGTTGGACTGAAGGAAGACATCGAAACAATTCAGAGGCGGGCTATTAGATTTTTTTATCTGTAGACTCGAGCAGCACGAAAGTGTTATGGAGATGCGTGTGGAACTCAAATGGGAATCCCTGGAGGGAGGGCGACGTTCTTTTCGAGAAAAACTATTGAGAAGATTTAGAGAACCGGCATTTGAAACTAACTGCTGAACGATTCTACTGACGCCAACATAACATTTCACGTAAGGACCACAACGATAAGATACAAGAAATTATGGCTCGCACGGAGGCATATAGACAGTCGTTTCTCCCTCACTCTATTTGCGAGTGGAACAGGAAGGGAAATAACAAATAGTGGTAGAGGGTACCCTCCGCCACGCATCGTACGGTGGTTTGCGAAATATCTATGTAGATGTAGATCTGCAACACTTAAAAGAAATTCCTCAACTCATATCAAATACACAATAGAAACGGTGCGCGAAATAGTTGAATTCGATCTTTAAAGGCGCTAATCTTCAGGATGAGACTGAATGTGGTGCCACGTAACATGACCATGGACAAAGAACTAAGAACAGAATACTGCTGAATGTGTTAACAATCGCACGAATTCCGAAAGAAAAATCTCTAAAAACTTAGTGAACGAACACGAGTTTAAGTCTGGAATGAAGTAACCCACGAGACACTAGATTCACTGATCCATAGGTGCACGTAGTTACATCTATTCACGGACAAAGGTTTCCACATTAAATCGCTCTCTTCGTTTGAAATTCGAATGAATTTACTAAACTACGTTTCTCATCTAAACAGACTGAAACCCGCTACGTGTTACCGAGCGAGGTGGCGCAGTGGTAGCACACTGGACTCGCATTCGGAAGGACGACGGTTCAATCCCGCGTCCGGCCATCCTGCTTTAGGTTTTCCGTGATTTCCATAAATCGCTCCAGGCAAATGCTGGGATGGTTCCTTTGAAAGGGCACGGCCGGCTTCCTTCCCCATCCTTCCCTAATCCGATGAGACCGATGACCTCGCTGTTTGGTCTCTTCCCCCAAACAACCCAACCCAACCCCGCTACCTGTTGAAATGAATCAATCCGTTATCTAACTCCGAACAGTACTGGTAGATCAGGAAGGGTCGGCTTTACACTCAAGTGACCCAAAAGCAAAGTGTATGACCTTTCACGGACACTACCAATCAGCTGAACCAGCCACTGCTCAGAAATGCTGGAAGAGAAACCGGTAGATCTCTGATTTCCCCAGCGTGCACTGTTACCCCCAACTACCAGAATACTGTTAGGTTGGTAAGGCTCAAGCCTACAGTGGTTAGCCGGCCGGAGTGGCCGAGCGGTTAAGGGCGCTACAGTCTGGAACCGCACGGTCGCAGGTTTGAATCCTTCCTCGGGCATGGATGTGTGTGATGTCCTTAGGTTAGTTAGGTTTAAGTAGTTCTAGGGGACTTATGACCACAGCAGTTGAGTCCCATACTGCTCAGAGCCATTTGAACCATTTGAACCTACAGTGGTTACCACTTTGGTTCACCACGGAACATTTAATACAGCTTTATCCACTCGCTTAGTCACTTACAATGGTACACAAGTAGGGATGTGGAGCATAGGCAACATTAAGTAAGAGATTAACACTTTTTCCATACATCCTTCCTCTAGACGCTCGTCGCTACAGTAAAACAGCGAATACGTGACTCACGTGCTAATAACACACTCGCAATTTCTAAGTGACAAATCTGATGAAACGCCACTGACAGCACCGTTTCACTGTGACTAGATCATTCCCTAAATTTTTGGAAAACGTGTATTAAACAGTCTGTGAAATCGTTGTCGCTTGGGAATTCAGATGAAAGAAAGAGGAGCTGGAGTTTATCTGGTGGGCGCTGTGTAATCTATACCCCTATAATTAGGACTTCTTCTAATTATATCAGTATTTCCATCACATAATTTCGCATGTAGCTGAAATAATGTATCATGAATTTCTAGAAGTTGGGTATCTGTGCTCCACGAAAGTTCTTTTTATTAGTGCAGTTACGGTACTGTGCTATGTACGGTATATCGTAAACAGAGAACAAATATTACCTGTTCTGAACTGCTGCGAACAAACTGATAAATGGTTTTATTTTACGTCATTCTAGGACAGCAATGAAACCATTAATTTATTATGTAGTGTAATTTTGTAGCTCTCTCACAATACCTTGTTCTGAAAACCTGCTGTCGGAGGCCTCAGTATCATTTCCGATGCAAATACAACAAAATTAAACAATTATTTCTGTGTAATACCAGATTGCTGCACATAATTAGTCCACTGTGCATGGACTGTGCAGCCCCTAGAATCCGAAAGCAGAACATCCATCAAGAATGCTTCACGTGCAGGCATACATATTGGTCACTGCAAACTGCGAACGTATGAGTAAGATCGTTGTAAAGAACGATTACAAGACTGAACTTACTTTGCGAACAAAGGAGTTTTCTTTGTTTTTATTCTGAGAACCCCATGAACGTGTTTTTAAAAGTGAGTGGTGCTTGGTGGCCTGATATGTCTTATCGCACGCGTAATAGTTACCTTGCTGCAACAGCACAAAGTGCCTCGAAGGTTTAAAGAGGTGCATTTTGTCACAGCAAGATCGTTGTAAAGAACGATTACAAGACTGAACTTATTTTGCGAACAAAGGAGTTTTCTTTGTTTTTATTCTGAGAACCCCATGAACGTGTTTTTAAAAGTGAGTGGTGCTTGGTGGCCTGATATGTCTTATCGTACGCGTAATAGTTACCTTGCTGCAACAGCACAAAGTGCCTCGAAGGTTTAAAGAGGTGCATTTTGTCACAGCAACGTCTCTATCACAGCTCACAGATCGCCTGTCAGAAACAAGTTGTTTTTCATTTATTAGTGATAAAGCGAGAAGTTATTGTCTTGGACAAAGTAGAAGCTCCGAATGTGGGTTGTTTAGAAAAGGGCGCGTGTTATGGAGTGGACATGTACAGTATGATCCAAAAGTCCGTTAACATTTGAAAATATGGTACTTTATGGTATAATGTAGGTTGTTGTTGTTGTGGTCTTCAGTCCTGAGACTGGTTTGATGCAGCTCTCCATGCTACTCTATCCTGTGCAAGCTTCTTCATCTCCCAGTACCTACTGCAACCTACATCCTTCTGAATCTGCTTAGTGTATTGATCTCTTGGTCTCCCTCTACTATTTTTACCCTCCACGCTGCCCTCCAATGCTAAATTTGTGATCCCTTGATGCCTCAAAACATGTCCTACCAACCGATCCCTTCTTCTAGTCAAGTTGTGCCACAAACTTCTCTTCTCCCCAATCCTATTCAATACCTCCTCATTAGTTACGTGATGTAGGTAGGGAGGTAAAACGTGACACACATGCCTGAAATGATATGGGTTTTTAATGAAACCAAAAACGAGTACATAAACCGGTGAAAGTCAGTCACACCGCATGAGAACCGTGTATAAAACGTCATCGTGAGGGGTGCGAGGTACGCCGAGGAGTTTCAGAATCGCATAAACACCCGCTGGGAGGTACGACTTTTATGCAGGGTGGCGCTCCACTCCGTATCACTACATATGTGGAAGACATCTTGCGCGCATCGTTTGGTGAGGACCGCGCGCTGACCCTCCACTTGCGTCATGCCTGGCCTCCCATGCCCGCAGACTTCAATCCGTGCGACCTGAAGTCGCAAGTCTACCGCGATCGTCCGACGTGGTTAGGGATGCTAAAAGGCAATATCCGACGACAATTTCTCACCATTCCTACTGATATGCTGTACAGTGCTGTTCACAAAATGTTCAAATGTGTGTGAATTCCTAGGAGACCAAACTGCTTAGGTCATCGGTCCCTAGACTTACACACTACTTTGTAAGACGTCGCGGTCTCCTGACCTTCATTGCTTACATGTTCTGCCCTTACAATCATGTTCCGCCATCAAGACGCTTCATTCGAACCCAAACTCGATAAGATAAAGTCAATGTTGTATGAATTCATGTAAACGATATGCAAATAACAAGTAAGCGCACCGTGGTTGAAATACTCGAGGCTGGCGTACACACATACATTCCAGACACGACAGTCGCAGGGGCTTTTACTTCGGGAGAGCAACTGCACGCCAGGAGGCCGGTCCCAAGCTATCTATATCGGACGGTGACCGCCCGTGGAGTGGACAGTGTGTGCCCGAGTGAAAAGGGGGAACGACTCCGTGTTCGGCTTAAAAGCAAATTCCGCTACATTGTGTGGGAGCGGCCAGCCTACGCATTCTTTACACATTTCATGCAGTTTCAGAGATTTTCACAGGGAGACAGCAAACTCCAAACGCCTATGCTACAGATTTCCAGATTGGTCGCCTTAAACGAAACGTCATTCTCCCATTTTAGAAGAGCAATGCTGATTGTCAACGATATTTCTGACGCCTTGAGCTGAAGGAGTAATGGAAGAGACCGAAAGATATACCCCTTCACGTCTGGCGTGGAGAGGGGTCGTTCTGTTGTCGTTCTTGGAGCGAGAACACCTAACGAGAGCGTGTGCGCTCGTACATGTACTCAAAGAGCGAGGAACAAGTCTCTCCTCAGTACTTCACTGGGAGAGCACCTCTGTCGAGAGCGAATCAAAGGGCGACTCTATATTGAGTCCTTGCGATTAAGCGTTTTTCACTGTGTTGGCCGACACACTTATTGTGCGGTGTGAATGGACAGAGTTATAGTTAAACGCCTGCGAGCGAATTTTGTGGACTGGTTATCTGACCGGTGTACCACGCCAATAGTTAGACTAGGGGCGAATAGGAATCCTTGACTTCATCAAGGCATAGGGAGAGTTTGACTGGCGAAGGTCAATCCAGATAGAAAGAGAGTTATCTTATTTGTCAGCAGCGAGCGGCGCAGACAGCAGCCATCGCAGCTTACGGTATTGTGCGCTACAGCTATTTCGAGCCCCATATTTCCTCTACAACAGTACACTTCACTGCATTTCACATGTGACAGCCTCGACTGTACCTAGCAACATTCTAAAGGATAATTATTCAAGTTGAGTAGGAGTGCCTCTCAGCCATTCTGCCAAGTTAACTACCATCTTAAACTTTGTGTAGAAATTTATTACCGAATCCTATCCTTGAAAGGTAACTTCACATTCCGAAAAGAACCAGGATATAACTTGTTCAATTCATAACTAAAAGTGTCATTGTGATTTCTCAGAATTTTTGCAAAATAAATAATAACTTTCCTTATTTTCATGTTTTTCTTACACTAACTACCATTACTCCAGTACCCAAGTATCCCACTAGTTACGTAAGAAATTTTGTGAATTTTTGTGTCATTTCCTTACAGCGGACGACTCCAAAAGATATTTATTGCTGAAAGTTTTTCAGGCATTTCTCTTTAGAACGTTAGGAGCGTCTGTCTGGCTTCGGTAGTAGTGTGGTGGTGGAAATTGCATCTTGCAGGAGCCATAGGGTAAAGGGTACATCTCAGATTAATCCGTTGCGAAGAATAACAGAATAACAGATCAACCCCACACCTCAGAACTTAAACTAACTTAAACCAACTTATGCTAAAAACAACACACACACACACATGCCCGAGGGCTGTTCACAGCACTGTCCCTCGACTACTCGTATTGTTGATGAATGACGGGCGACATGTTGAGCATTTATTATAAACAAATTGCTAAAATCAATTGTTTTGTTAATTATTCGTTTTATACCACAAAAAGTATCATCTGTTGGTCATTTTGTGCACTTTGTTTTAGTTTCAATAAAACCCCATGCCATTTCAAGCATTTGTGACAATTTTTACCTCTCTACCTACGTTATTCCGTGAAGTACTGAATTTTCAAATGTTAACAGACTTTCGGGTCGCCCTGAATATCACTAAGCAACCATCCTGTAATCCGGCACGCAATACCAGTTTCTGGTCACCCGTCTAACGCCTTCCGGGGACAAAAAACATTTGATTTTCAATATTTCATTATTGACTGAATTTTAAAATTTAAAATGCTGCCATCATCTACTCATTAAGAGGTATAATCGCATTTTAAAAGTTTTAACGTAATACGACAAGCATTACATTTGTGTTTTTCTTGACGCGGCGCAACTACACTCATGCTCATAAATTAAGGATACTTGCAGAAGTGGTGCCCCACAACGTGGTACTACAGAAAACTGGTGCTAATAGCATAGGCACATAGGGAACACACACGACACAGATCCGTAAGTTCACGGTATTGGTGATAAGTTGAGAAAACCGTCCTGAAACACAAGTGCTAAAAAACGCCACAATTTCCTGCGTATGTACCCCGACATCAATGTGGAATATGATCACCATGCTCACTTACACAGGCCGCACAACGGATTGGCATAATCTGGATCAGGTGGTCGAGGAGCTGTTGGGGTATAGCCTCCCATTCTTGCACCAGTGCCTCTCGGAGCTCCTGAAGTGTCGTAGGGGCTTGAAGACAAGCAGCGATACGTCGACCGAGAGCATCCCGCACGTGCTCGATGGGGTTTAGGTCTGGAGAACAGGCGGGCCACTCCATTCGACTCATATCTTCTGTTTCAAGGTACTCCTCCACGATGGCAGCTCGGTCAGGCCGTGGGTTATCATCCGTCAGGAGGAAGGTGGGACCCACTGAATCCCTGAAAAGGCGGACATACTGGTGCAAAATGACGTCCCGATACACCTGATTTGTTACAGTTCCTCTGTCAAAGACATGCACGGGTGTACGTGCACCAATCATATTCCCACCCCACACCATCAAACCACGACCTCCATATAGGTCCCTTTCGAGGACATTAAGGGGTTGGTATCTGGTTGCTGGTTCACGCCAGATGAAAACCCGGCGAGAATCACTGCTCAGACTATACCTGGACTCGTCCGTCAACATGACCTGGGACCACTGTTCCAATGACCATGTACTGTGTTCTTGACACCAGGCGTTACGAGCTCTCCTGTGACCAGGGTTCAGTAGAATGTGCCTTGCAAATCTCTGGGCGAATAAACCATGTCGTCTGTAGACTGTGTGTCTGGGGACAACTGTTTAAGTGGCTATGGTAATGTCCCGAGCAGGGCTACCTGCAGTACTCCGTGGCCGTCTGCGGGCACTCATGGTAAGATATCGGTCATCTTGTGGTGTTGTACACTGTGGACGTCCCGTACTGTAGCGCCTGGACACGTTTCCTGTCTGCTGGAATCGTTGCCATAATCTTGAGATCACACTTTGTGGCACACGGAGGGCCCGTGCTACGACGTGCTGTGTTTGACCAGTCGCCCTAGTATTCTACCCCTCATAACGTCATCAATATGTGTTCTTTGAGCCATTTTCAACACATAATCACCATTAGCACGTCTGAAAACGTCTGCACACTTACTCGCTGCACCGTATTGTGACATGCACCAACACACCTCTGCGTATGTGGACTGCTGCCAGCACCACCGTGCGACGACCGCAGGTCAAATGCACCGCATGGTCACACGCCGAGGTGATTTAAACCCGCAAACCGCCCACCAGAGCGTTGTTTCACCATGCATCAGCATTATCCTTAATTTATCAGCATGAGTGTAACTGCGCGCAAATACACGTGCTTCATACTGTACATTCAGTATTCGAGAATGAGGGCACTTAGCGACTTGCAATAAACTTTGTGCATAATTCCAAAGCCTTATGAATTTTTTCTCTCTTATAGTCCCCGAAAATGATGAAATGAAAAAAGTTTATCGGTTATTACATGTTTGCTGTTCTCGCACTAAAATTTCAACATCAGCCATGACGCTTTATTACTTCTTTGCTGCTGACTATTTGCAGTACAATTTGCAAACAGTATTCACATACAGCCCTGGTTGTACCTGCAATATCGCGAAATTATATCGTTGTACGACAGATACATTAGGAGGTAAGACATCATATGCATTTAGATGTGTCAAAAACTAGCTGATGCTTAAAGGTTCAAAAGTACAAACATTGGCACACAACCCTGCAAGCATTTAAGGAGACAATCAGGAAGAAAGTAGTTGCTGTTCGATCGGGAACAATAGGAAGAACTATGGACAACTTCGGGGTAAGGTTTTGTCAGTGCATCAACAATGGATGATTCCATTTACAATACAAAAGTTTTAAAACGAAGTAATGTAGAATGACGTAGTATTTGTTGTTTACAAATGAATCTAATTTCAGAGTATATTTGTTTGTTTGTAACTATCTTTTGAAATGTGGGAGGTCCTCTTGCCGCATCCTGTATGTAATAAATTCAGCAATTTTATCGATAAGTATTAGCAAAGAGTACATACTGACATTTATTTCATGTGCAGAAGTTTTTGTTACTTAAAGTGAAATTATGAGGTCTACAGAATGATGTGCAAAGAGTGTCCGAAGACGCTCGACCACATGGTCTATTTCACTGGAATGATAGTGTTGAATCGTATCGCTATTTCGCAATTAAATATTTTCAATTTTTTTTTTTGTAAGTTGAAGCGTTGTCCAAGTTTCGTTTAATGCCCCGGTGTGAAATTTTTTTTAGTAATTACTTTTGCAGCTAATGATGACACCATTCTCTTGATGACAGCATCGTCAGTAAACAATCCGAGAGCGTTGTCGGCTCTGCGTATACGAGCTGAAAGCTTGAGCGGTCCAGCGCCACCTGCTTCGTAGGCACCTGGCGCTACTTTTGTTCCCGATGAACTCTCGCTACGTGAAGAGGAGAGGGTGGAGTTGCACGTGTTAATGAAGACGACAGAGGGATTCGCGGAGAAGGCTAAGGTCTGCGTTATTAAAGAGGAGTCGAGGGGTGAGGGCGGGGGGGGGGGGGGGGGGTGAGGTAAGGCTGGGCTGCATCCAGCGCGAGCGACCGATCGATACTTGCCGCGAGAGCTCGACCCGCGCGCCGCCTACGCACACGAACACGAACACGCGCACACGCGCCCTTTCATTGCTGACGTCAGCACGCTTACCAACAATAAAGGGCTTTTCTTCGCCATCTAAAGCCGCACCGTCGTCTGACAGGAGGACACAGAAACACGTGCTGTCACTGCCCTCTGCGCACAACTGCGGTTTCCAGGCTGACCCAGTTTCCGTTTTTACCGTGTTGTGATGATGATGTTTGGTTTGCGGGTGTTCAACTGCGGGGTCATCAGTGCCCGTACAAATGCCTAATTTTTGCACAGTCCAATTTTTTACACAGTCCAATCTAGCCACGGTCACGAATGATGATGATGAAATGATGAGGACAGCACAAACACTCACTCCCTGGGTAGAGAAAATTCTCAACCCGGCCGAGAATCGAGCCCGGGACACCGTGATCCAGAGGCTGCAACGCTAGCCACTAGACCCCGAGCTGCGAATTTTTACCGTGTTAAATTTGCGGAACGTTTTCATTTTTGTCTATATGTCGGTCACAGCACCTGGGCGGGGGGGGGGGGGGGAGGGGGGAGGGGGGGGCTGAGCGATGATGTTCCATCTAGGTTACTTTCATGGTGCCCTTCGGGATCAGTTTACAGAAGTCAAATTCAAATGGTTCAAATGGCTCTAAGCACTGTGGGACTTAACATCTGAGGTCATCAGTCCCCTAGCACTTAGAACTACTTAAACCTAACCAACCTGAGGACATCACACACATACATGCCCCAGGCGGGATTCGAACCTGCGACAGTAGCAGTCGCGCGGTTCCGGACTGAAGCTCCCAGAAACGCTCGGCCACCGCGGCCGGCCTACAGAAGCCACGCTATCAACAACCACATATTGCTGTGGTATCTAGGGGTGGGAAAAACCGACCCGTTAAAACATATACCGGCATTTTATTTCTGAATAACCAATATTTTTCGGTATTTCTTTGGTTTCTCTTAAAACATTTGTTCCTTTTTTTAAAATAATAACTGTGTAAGAGAACCAAAATATCAGATACCCATAGCAGCAGTGCAAAAATTTTTGGTTTTTAAATAAAACTTTTTTTAAAGAAATAATAATTTTTATTCGTAAAATTTCCATTGCTTTGAAATACTAACACAGTAGACATGTGAAACGTTATCAGTGCTATTTTAATAACTAAGACGACAGAAACGAGAAACAAACACGGGTATAAGAACTGGTATAACATTGGTAAGAAAGTAAGGTACGCTACATGTTACCACGTGGCGTGGCCTTTTAGATGCTACACATGTACATGCAATGTACAAGACATGTCCCAACTGGTCTATTAGGCGCTTTCTCGCGGATGTCGTCGGACATTAGTTGTGTCACAAAACGCCCCATCCCTAGTCTTTTACGAAGTGCGGTATCAATGAAGTACAATATCCGATTTGCTTTAGAAGACTGAGATCGGGAAGAGCTAAAATAAACTTGAAACATCATATAAGGAGAAAACTTGGCAATTCATTCATGTCGTTGTTGCGGTCTTCAGTCCAGAGACTGGTTTGGTGCAGCTCTCCATGCTACTCTATCCTGTGCAAGCTTCTTCATCTCCCCGTACCTACTGCGACCTACATCCTTCTGAATCTGTTTAGTGTACTGATCTCTTGGTCTCCCTCTACGATTTTTACCCTCCGCGCTGCCCTCCAATACTAAATTGGTGAACCCTTGATGCCTGAGAATATGTCCTACCAACCGATCCCTTCTTCTAATCAAGTTGTGCCACAAATTTCTCTTCTCCTCAAATCTATTCAATACCTCCTAATTAGTTATGTGATGTAACCATCTAATCTTCAGCATTCTTCTGTGGCACCACATTTCGAATGCTTTTATTCTCTTTTTGTCTAAACTATTTATCGTTCACGTTTCGCTTCCATACATGGCTACACTCCATACAAATACTTTCAGAGACGACTTCCTGAGACTTAAATCTATACTCGATGTTAACAAACTTCTCTTCTTCAGAAACGCTTTCCTTGCCATTGCCAGTCTACATCTTGTATCCTCTCTACTTCGACCATCATCAGTTATTTTGCTCCCCAAATAGCAAAACTCATTTACTACTTTAAGTGTCTCATTTCCTAAGCTAATATGCTCAACATCACCCGACTTAATTCGACTACATTCCATTATCCTTGTTTATCTTTTGTTGATGTTCATCTTATATCCTCCCTTCAAGACACTATCCATTCCGTTCAACTGCTCTTCCAGGTCCTTTGCTGTCTCTGACAGAATTACAATGTCATCGGCGAACCTCAAAGTTTTTATTTCTTCTCCATGGATTTTAATTCCTACTCCGAATTTTTCTTTTGTTTCCTTTACTGCTTGCTCAATATACAGATTGAATAACATCGGAGAGAGGCTACAACCCTGTCTCACTCCCTTCCCAACCACTGCTTCCCTTTCATGCCTCTCGACTCACAACTGCCATCTGGTTTCTGTACAAATTGTAAATAGCCTTTCGCTCCCTGTATTTTACCCCTGCCACCTTCAGAGTTTGAATGAGAGTATTTCAGTCAACATTGTGAAAAACTTTCTCTAAGTCTACAAATGCTAGAAACGTAGTTTTGCATTTCCGTAATCTATTTTCTAAGATAAGCCATAGGGTCAATATTGCAGCACGCGTTCCAACATTTCTACGGAATCCAAATTGATCTTCCCCGAGGTCGGCTTCTACTAGTTTTCCCATTCGTCTGCGAATAATTCGTGTTAGTATTTCGCAACCGTGGCTTATTAAACTGATAGTTCGAATTCATTCATAGTTTACAATAAGAAATAGAAAGAATCCGATCTGTTTCTTGTGTCTACATAATATTCTTGTATCTTCTTGGAGGTTTTGAAAATTGACAAATTAACGTGAAAATTATAGTTCTTCAACTTCAGTTCTCGCCCTTAAGCACTGACAATTCGTAATAGCGAAGTTGTGGTACGATCCTTCGATTATAGCTTGATTTTTCCGCAGAGTTAGGAGAAGACTGGTGATTTCTGTTTTAGTATTCAGCCAGTTATGACTTTTAGAGAAAATCAGAGAACGTTGCACGGACTAAGTATTCTTTTATTTGCCTATTTGATTTAATATTTTGATTCTATGTATCTTGAAACTGAGAGAGTCAAAATTTTTCAGTCTTTGTTCGGTTTCTACATTTATTACATTAAATAATAGGAATAAAAAACTGAAACTCGTTTATATCGGAAATCCGTTATTCTCAGCGGTTTTAACAAGCGGGTTAAACTGGCGTTGAACAAAACCGATACACCCGAAAACCGGGTGTTTCAGCGATAACCGCCGTCCCTAGTGATGTCGTGGATCGATTTCGTTTGCAATTCAGAAGCACAGGCTGAGTAACTCGGACAGGACTTGCAAGATCAAATCAAAAGTATCAGCACACCTATTAGTGGTTATTAATATTCGCTTTCATCACGTCTTGAACTCTGATGGGGACATTCTCTGTGAGGTGTTTGAGTATCTGTGGAGGAACAGCAGCCCTTGCTTCCTCAAGAGGCAAAAGTAGAAAATGAGGTGATGTTAGCTACCAGAGTCTGGAGCGAAATAGACATTCTAACTAATCCCAAGGGTGTCCATTGGGTGGCGTTGGCGACTGTAGGCTGGCCAGTCCATTTCAGGAAAATTATTTTCCACAAACCATTCTCTCTCAGATGCTGGTCAGGGTCATTGTCATGATCGTACAAACAAACGTCGTCTCCGAAGAGATACAAAGTCATCTTCTTACAGTGTGAGATTCACGTTTGCTTTTACTTTTCTATTCGCTTGCAATTAACAGTACGGGAGTTCTGCGTATTGCGCTACAACGACTGTTACATCAGAACGCTGTAAGAGGTATGTTGACAGTTTTTTGGAGTTGTTTCCAATTGGTTGGTTGGTTGGTTGGTTCATTCGGGCAGGGGACCAAACAGCGAGATCATCGATCCCATCGGATTACGGAAGGATAGGGAGGGAGGGCGGCCTTGTCCTTTCTAGGGAGCCATTTCGGCATTTACCTGGGGTAATTTAGGAAAATCAAAGAAAACCTAACGGACGCGAGCGTCATTTTCCCGATTGCGACTCCAGTGTGCTAACCACTTCGCCACCCCGCTCGGTTTTCCAATTGGTAGCGCTATAGTTGTTATAAGAGAAAATAATTTTTTATATAAATAAACTCGCATTTTTTAAAGCGTTTGTCTATTTTTACTTTTACATTTCCCGCCCAAACGGTCACATGGTCAAGTGACCTTGCAATGACACCACAAGTCAGTAAGCTACCTGTCGCACACTGTTAGTCTTAAGACACGTAATTCGTTTCTCGTTGGTGACGAAAGGACAAAACTTTGCGCAGATGCATCAATGCATTTTTAAAATAACTTGCTATCCAAAGCTAAAACTTCCATAATAATGCGAAATCGGCACTGCTTTTATCCTGCACATGTCTAAAGCTTCGAAGTTTTAACCTATCCATATTGCAAAAATTACCAGTCAGAAATAGAAGAACTAAATCACCTTCCACTCGGTTGTTCCCGCTACGCCACGTCAAACGTCAAACTTTATAATGCAGTCGTCGGAGAGGGATTTCCACTACCCAAAAGTGTCACGAAACTTGACCGACAACCAAAAATCTGCGTCCAAATCACAGGATACTTTCAAGAGACAAACATTCATCTCTAAACTTGGAGATGTGAAAACGCCGTATCACAGCAAACGCAGTACTTGATTGACTCCAGAGGTTCACAGCAGGAACAGGTACCAGAAGAAGAAACCGTATGTACTCATTTTATAATGGGTCGTGTAGAGTGTTGCTCTCTTGTCTGAGCAATTATTTAAGTTCAATGACGAATAACATAAAACTTATTCTAGTGAAAAGTGATTGCCAATTATCAACAACCTCAGCATAAGAGAAAGACAGTTTATATATTTGTATTGTATGTATTGATAACATGCAATTACGAAAAAATGAGATGCACCAAAAATCTGCTTTTAACATGACAAATTATATGACTTAACAATAAATTAAATAACAGTGTAATTGGCTAAATGGCTGTATAGTTTAAGGCACTCATATAGACGGTCACAGAATCGTTTATTTCAGAAACCTGTATGTGTGTTTTGTGAAACTTTCAGGAAACCGAGGGAAACATTTTGTTCGTGGTAATAACACAGAAAATTTGAAGTAGATGTTACCTATTGAAAGCTAAATAACTAATTTTGGCATTGAATTCTGTTCTGAAAAGAAGGACACAAAGTTATAAACAATCCTTAGATGTTCTTTTATTTGAGCCCGAAGATTAAGTTAAAGTAGCATCAAAGTGACCTTGACCTTTGTTTGTTAACATTACAGTGTACTTCCTTTACTTTTGTTAATGTTTACAAATATGTCTCTTGACAGATTTTTGTATCTAACCCATTAAAAATAATTCCAAGTCTTATTTTTTGCTTCATCGTCAATTTATAAACTGCAGTTTCGTGAGCGGTGGCACATAATTTCCTCAGGAACAAATTTCATTTGCAACATTTTGTTTTTGCATTTCGCGCAACATTTCATTTGTAGTTGTCTTCATTAATAACACCATGTTTCCTTTCTGCTTGAGGTTCATCCTCACATCTACTACTAGACACAGTAAACAAACTGTGACACAGTACACAATTAGAAATACACTAGTTATTATAACAGCACTCGTTTAACCTGCACACGACAACTCAGTGCTGACTGCTGAGAAATGACGATAAAAGACACACGTGGTGCAACTGTGAAAACAGGAATAACCAAAGTCTCCAACAGTGTGGCGTTGACAACAGACGTGAAAGTTCACGCCAGGTGATATCACTCGATATGTTTCTGCTCTAAACTCAATCTTTGGTTTCTGTAATAACCCATAAGACGCAACGGCAGCTGAATTTTTGCGCTGAAATGTGTGTTTACAGAATGAATTATCGATTCCGTAAAAACAAGTCTTTGTGAAAAAATGCTAGTTGACGGGATTCTGAAATAATCGATCCGACCGACCTATCGATTCAGGCACTGGCGCGTCCGTACGCGGCCTCCACTCTGCGAGGCAAGCGACACTTCTCGAGCGAGAAGTGTCGGTTATCGCGGAGCGCGGGGCCTGCTATGCTAGGCTGGCCAGAGGTGAGTCCAAGGTCGCGGCGGCGCATTTCCCTTGCAGAGCACATCCGCCGCGCAGCGCCGCGACACAAAACGAGTGTGAGAGAACAGGTGCGCTCCTCTCAGTCTGTATGCTGACACACTGTCGCGACCCCAGTTGACAAATTTACACCCGTAACTCCAACTGGCGGGCACGAACCGACATACTCCAGCGTCCAGTGACTGATCTCGCCGGGATCAGCTTGTAAAACTCTGTATTACTGAACGGTTACACCGGATTCCGAACTCAGTTGCTAGTTGCCTACGTAACAGCTTCAAGGGGCAAAACCATTGATTTTCAGTATTTCACGTAATCAAAAATTTAAAATGCTTTGATAATCTACTGGTTAAGAGGTTGTTGTATCACAAGTTTAAGACGGTAAGAAAAGTGCTACAGTTCGAAAAAGTGTGTTTGTCTTGAGGCAGTGACCCCCTCAAAATTGTTGTTGTTGTGGTCTTCAGTCAAGAGACTGGTTTGATACAGCTCTCCATGCTACTCTATCCCGTGCAAGATTCTTCATCTCCCAGTACCTACTGTAACCTACATCCTTCCGAATCTGTTTAGAGTATTCATCTCTTGGTCTCCCTCTACGATTTTTACCCTCCACGTTGCCCTACAATACTAAATTGGTGATCCCTTGATGCCTCAGAACATGTCCTACCAACCGATCCTTTCTTCTAGTCAAATTGTGCCACAAACTCCTCTTCTCCCCAATTCTATTCAATACCTCTTCATTAGTTATGTGATCTACCCATCTAATCTTCAGCATTCTTCCGTAGCACCACATTTCGAAAGCTTCTATTCTCTTCTTGTCTAAACTATTTATCGTCCATGTTTCACTTCCATACTTATGATTTTTTGGAAGTGAGGAAGAGGCACAGTTTTCTTGTTGAAGCAGCAGAAGCGTCCACATAAAAAAAATTGTTATTGATCCACACTCCCTTTTGAAGGATGGTATTAAATTGGAGAGCAAACTAATTCCAGGAGAACGAGATGGCAATGAATGGGTTCAATATAATGGAAGTACGGGACCACTGACAGCTGAAGAATGGTATAAACCGAGATACGTTCTTGGTATGTATCATGGCTATTACTCTTGGCCAAAGGAACTGCAAGTATATGCTCCATCTTCAGATCAACCCAGTCTCAGTAGATCACATGAAGAATTAAGTGATGGAGAAAAAGTTAAAAACAGCTACACTCCACACAAATACTTTCATAAACGACTTCCTGACACTTAAATTTCTCTTCTTCAGAAATGCTTTCATTGTCATTGCCAGTCTACATTTTATATCCTCTCTACTTCGACCATCATCACCTATTTTGCTCCCCAAATAGCAAAACTCATTTACTACTTTAAGCGTCTCATTTCCTAATCTAATTCCTGTAGCATCACCCGATTTAATTCGACTACATTTCATTATTCTCGTTTTGCTTTTGTTGATGTTCATATTATATCTTCCTTTCAAGACACTGTCCATTCCGTTCAGCTGCTCTACCAAGTCATTTGCTGTCTCTGCCTGAATTACAATGTCATCGGCGAACCTCAAAGTTGTTATTTCTTCTCCATGGACTTTAATTCCTACTCCAAATTTTTCGTTTGGTTCCTTTACTGCTTGCCTAATATACAGATTGAATAACACCGTGGAGACGCTACAACCCTGTCTCATTCCCTTCCCAACCACTGCTTCCCTTTCATGCCCCTTGACTCATATAACTGCCATCTCGTTTCTGTACAAATTGTAAATAGCCTTTCGCTCCCTGTATTTTACCCTAGCCACCTTCAGAATTTGAAAGAGAGTATTCCAGTCAACATTGTCAAAAGCTTTCTCTAAGTCTACAGATGCTAGAAACGTAGGTTTGCATTTGCTTCATCTATTTTCTAAGATAAATCGTAGGATCAATATTGCCTCACGTGTTCCAACATTTCTACGGAATCCAAACTGATCTTCCCAGAGGTCAGCTTCGACCATTTTTTCCATTCGTCTGTAAACAATTCGTGTTAGTATTTTGCAGCAGTGGCTTATTAAACTGATCCCAAAAATTATAAAAGGGAAAAAGTTTATCTCTTACTACGAGGGTCATTCAATACCTAAAGCGGCAAATTGGTCTGGAGAAAAAAGCGTTTATTTTTACAAAACAATACATTTTCTACATTTATGCTCTTGTTCCAACGGGCTACAAGCTTTATTATTCCGACTCCAAAGAACTCTTTATCTTGATGTTTGAACCAATTTCCCAGAAACTTTTTCACGTTCTCATTGTCCTGGAACCTCTTCCAACGTAATGCCTCCTTCAGTGCACCAAACAAATGGAAATCACTAGGTGCCAAATCAGGACTGTATGGGGGATGAGGCAGTGCTTCCCAACCCAATTTGTCGATGGTTTCACAAGTCAGTTGAGCAATATAAGGACGTACGTTGTCTTGCTGGAAAATCACACCTCTCTTCTGAGATTCAGGACGTCTCTCTCTCATGGCTGGCTTCACCTCGTTTACAAGGAAATCCGAGTAGTATTGGCTGTTCACTATACGCTGCTCCTCGAGACACTGGATTTTCAGCATCCCGAAACAGCGCCAACGTTACTTTTCCTGCTGATGCTTGGGTTTTGAAGTTTTTCTTGGCAGGTGACTTGATGTGCTTCCACTCCATGCTTTGTCTTTTTGATTCTGGCTCATAATAGTGAACCCAAGTTTCATCACAAAATTTTGTTGAGGAATTGCTCATCTTCTCTCTCATAACGTTCCTTTAGCTCTGTGCACACTCTCAACAATGTTTACTTGTGCAGCAGCCTCAACTCCTTTGGGACTCATCTTGCACATGTTTTGCGGTTCTTCAGTTTGTTGCTGATAATGTTATGATCTGTACCAGTACTAACCTGAAGCTTATCAACTATCATTTCCACAGTCACAAGGCGGTCGGCACGAATAATATCATCAATTTGACTTTCAAGTAAGGGAGTTGAAACTGCAACTGGTCGGCCAGAACGGTGTTCGTCAGTCACTGAGTCGCGACCATTTTCAAACTGTTCTACCCACTTGTAAAAATTTGCGCGATTCATACAACTTTCACTGTAAACTTTAAGACATTCCACAGTATATATTTATTGGTTTCTCGCCTGCAGCAAGTAAAAAACGAATAACGTTCCGTTATTCAACTAATGTGGCCGTTTCAAGCAGACTCGCCATCTTGAAATGTATTTTGAGGTTATAAACAAAACAATATTGATACATCAGCTGATCAGGGCTCATCCCAGTGATGCCATCTTAAAGCCATAACAGTTCCAAACCTGCCCTACTAAGAGGTTTTTCCCCAGACCAATCTGTCTCTTTAATTATTGAATGACCCTCGCACATTACGTTGTTCATGCAGTAAAACTTCTCAACATCAGGCATAATGTTTCAGTTTATTACTACAATGCTACTAACCCTGTTCGCAGTACACTATGCACACAGTACCTGAATCTACCTGCAAAATTGTATGATTGTACCCCACTTACTTCAGGATGCATGACGTCATAAATATTGAGCTGCATAAAAACTTCCCTTTGTTTAAAATGCGCGGCATAAATTATCCAGACTATATTCATCCAGTGTTTCATAATGAGAGCTACTTCCACACAAACTTCAAGCATAACTTCAAACCTTCGCTAAACTTTTTCTCACTTACATGCTTACCGTCGAATATTTAACACATTAACAGAATTGTAAAGTAGTCGTTCAGCTTTGTTTTAGACATGTGAGTTAGATTCTATAAAGAATCGGAAGTCTACCTGTATTTCTTGAAATTATTGTCATTGATTCTACTCAAACGCACGCAAGGGGTAACACAGTGGCTTTAGTAAATACAACCTTGTGTGGTCGTCAGGTTGTTCACGGGAAAATTATACTGTCTTCTTGTCGTGCGGGCGATTTCGACCTTGTTTTGCAGTATTGAGGGAAGTGAATCTTTACAGAACATTGCCGAAACAGAGTGCCGACCTTTTCTCTACTCCGTTCTTGTACAGTATTT
Source organism: Schistocerca americana (assembly GCF_021461395.2). NCBI lineage: Eukaryota > Metazoa > Arthropoda > Insecta > Orthoptera > Acrididae > Schistocerca > Schistocerca americana. The sequence goes on along the minus strand of NC_060126.1, from coordinate 402,033,931 downwards.
AAAGACCTAAAGATAGGTACAGAGCCAAAATCCGGCACAAGAGAAACATGGATGCTTTATATCTGCCCGACAGCCAGTTCCCACAAGAATAGCCCCTTCGCTAGCGCACTTCTTAATGTCTACAGTAGTTTTGCGTTTGATCTGCCAAGTCGCACGCTGAGACTTCATTTAATTTTACACGATAGAGCGATTGTAGTGTAGCATGAAGAACACAGTCTGATTACTGTAGTTGTATTCATCTGTACAGTGTGCAACAAAAAGGTATAGCCAAAGTTTCAGAAAACAAATCTCCCACATCCATACGCATAATACAGTGGATTTTCCACGTAAACCATTCGACTGATTTGAACCAAATTTGGTACACATATCATTTACTGTCTGGAGATTATATTACATTAGATTAGATTCAGTTTTCATTCCATAGAACAAAAATAAGATGATTCCCCTAAGTGTGGAACATATCAGAAAGTGTACCACAAAAAACATAATACATTTGAGTGTAATACTCACATCCCTTATCATATGTCAGGAGATTGTCAAAATGTGTCAATACATTATAGTAAACTGGAACTGCTAATATTTACAGACTTGATACACTGTCAAAATGAAATATAATCCTACACTTTTAATAAATTTATCATTCACGAAATACGTAATATTGTCTGTTGTGACCAATTGCTGTCAAAGCTGAAATGTAACAGACATTTTTACTTCAGCTGGTCTATCAGTCCCTGTTAAGATATTCAACTACAGAGTAGAAGGAGTTGCCTGTCAAAGAGTGTTTCAAACTCTGCTGTACTGTGCTATATCTCAAACCAAGTTTTTAATGGTTGCTGGCATTTTATTGACAATGTGTGTTCCTGAATACTGGATCGCTTTCTGGACCAAGATAAATGATTTTAAGTCTTTATGTAGATTGCTCTTACTTCCAATATTGATACTGTGTGTTGTGCTATTGGTTGGAAATAGAGGCGTATTATTTGCAACGAATTTCATCAAGGAATAGATATGCCGACAAGCAGTGGTTAGAATACCGAGATCCTTAAACAGGTTTCTGCATGATGTTCTTGAATGTACACCACAGATGGGTCTCGTTACACACTTTTGCACTCTAAAACCTTTCGCTCGGTTTGACGAGTTACCCGAGAATATGAAACAATTTGACATAATAGGCAGAAAGTAAGCAAAGTGTGCAAGCTTTTTTTCTACATCTACATATATAGTCCGCTAGCCACCAAGCGGTGTGTGGTGGAGGGCAAAATTCGCCAATTCTGTTCCACTTGCGGATCGCGAGAGGGAAAAACGACTGTCTGAACGCCTCAGTACGAACTTTTATTTACCTTATCTTTGAATGGTAATCATTGCGCGATTTGAAAGATGGTGGAAATAATATATGCTCTACATCCTCGGTGAAGATCGGATTTCGGAATTTAGTGAGCAGCCCCTTCCGTTAGCGCGCCGTCTATCTGCAAGAGTGTCCCACTTCAAACTTTCTATGAGATTTGTAACGCTTTCGCGATGGCTAAATGTACCAGTCACGATTCTTGCCGCTGTTCTTTGGACATCAGACCCAACTGGTAAGGGTCCCATACAGACGAACAATACTCAAAGACTGGACGAACTAACGTATTGTAAGCAATTTCCTTTGTTGAAGGACTGCATCGCTTCAGGATTCTACCAATAAACCGCAATCTAGAGTTCGCCTTACCCGTTGCTTGTTAATCTCATCATTCAATTTGAGATCATTTCGAATAGTCACACCCAGATACTTGACGGACGTTACCGCTTCCAAAGACCGGGCATTTATATTGTACTCGTACATTAATGGGGATTTTCGCCTTGTTATTCGCAGTAGGTCACACTTACTATTATTGAGAGATAACTGCCAGTCATTACACCACGCATTTATTTTCTGCAAATCCTCATTGATTTGTTCACAACTTTCGTGTGATACTACTTTCCTGTAGACTGGAGCATCATCGGCAAACAGTCTGAGGCCGCTGTCAATACCATGAAACAGATCGTTTATGTAAACCGTAAAAAGCAGAGGACATACTACGCTGCCCTGGGGCACACCTGAAGTTACGCTTGTTTCTGTTGAAGTCACCCCGTTCAGGACGACATACTGCTCCTGTCTATCAGAAAACTATCTATCCAACCGCATATGTCATCGGATAGACTGCAAGTCCGAACTTTTTGTAGCAAGCGACAGTGCGCAGATGAGTCGAACGCCTTTCGAAAGTCGAGAAATATGGCATCTACCTGGGAGCCACAACGACATTATGGTCGCTAATACCTTTTTCTAGATTAACTTCCTCAAAAAGATCAGATCTGTTTGTCGCCAAGATATCTAATATGTTCCCATCTCGAGTTGGTTCAAATGGTTCAAATGGCTCTGAGCACTATGGGACTTAACATCTTAGGTCATCAGTCCCCTAGAACTTAGAACTACTTAAACCTAACTAATCTAATGACATTACACACATCCATGCCCGAGGCAGGATTCGAACCTGCGACCGTAGCAGTCCCGCGGTTCCGGACTGTAGCGCCTAGAACCGCACGCCCACCGCGGCCGGCTCATCTCGAGTTGGTGTTCTAACCAATTGCTCAAGGTTGCATGTTGAGAGCGCTCCTAGAATAACTGCACACACGAATCTTTGCTTCTGCCCCCTGTGATAAACGTGTAATTTTCCCAGTCAATGGATGCTAGATTAAAGTCTTCACCTATAACTAATGGATAATTTGGATATTTACTTCCTATATACTCAAGACTTTCCCTGAAACGTTCTGCGACGTTTGTTGCAGATGCTGGTGGTCTATAGAAACATCCTAATACAATGGTCAATCCTTGTCTGATTGACAGCTTTATCTAGACTATTTCACAGTCCGAGCCAGTATCGATCTCAGCTGCGTTTAAACAACTTTTAACTGCAGTGAACACACGACCTTCCATAGCAGTCCTATCCTCCCTAAACATTGTCCAATCCGAGTTCAAAATTTCACTGCTTTTTATTTCTGGTTTCAACCAGCGTTCGGTACCTAATACAATATTGGCATTGCTGCTGTTTATTTCGTAAATTAAATCGGGGATCTTGCCACAGACACTTCGACAATTTACTAACATGAGATTAAGCATATTTAAATCCTTAGGAATGACCTGGTTAGGCGAACTAACAATTTTTACAGTTGGCACACACAAATCAGTGTCATGAACTGGTAATTTTTCAGGCCAGTGGTTTGTTTCCCATGGGGAGGAACCTAATCTAAAAAACCCCCATGTGCACGCCACGAGTACTGTGCTACCCATGTAGCTGCTTCCTGTGTTTAGTGCACCCCTGATCTATCGAGGGGCGTCCTACAACCTTCCACCCCATAGCGTAGGTCGAGGAATCTACAACCATTTTCGTCACAGAGTCGACGTAGCCTCTGGTTTAGATTCTCCATTCGACTCCATTCGACTCCAAACCAGAGGACCACGGTCCACCCTGGGTACGATGCTGCAGATCGTCAGCTTGGCTTCCACTCCTCGAGAGATGGAGGCCGCCTTCACCAATTTAGCCAGCCGTCGAAAGGACCTAAGGATTTCTTCGGAACCCCGACGACAGGCATCGTTGGTTCCGTCATGCCCAACAATCTGCAGCTGGCTGCACCCCGCACGCTCGATAGCCGCCGGAAGAGCCTGTTCCACATCCCGGACAAGGCCCCCCGGCAAGCACACCGAGTGAACGTTGGACTCCTTCCCCGCCCTAGCCGCTATGTTCCTGAGGGGCTCCATGACCAGCCTAACATTGGAGCTCCCAATAACTAACAAACCCCTACCCCCACGTGCCTGTCCTGGAAGAAGGTGCATTCTGATCCAGCTCAGCCTCCCTCCCAGCATCAGATAGCACACTGAATCTATTAGCAAAGTGCATGGGATTTGGCAGTAGCCTGCGTCCCCCATGCAGCCTTCGCCTTGAGGCTCGAGACCTCGACACAGTCCGCCACCCACGCTGAGGTGAGAGTGGGCCAGCCGGCTCAGTCGCATCTGAGGTCGGATCAGAGAGCTGTGACCTCCGCCCCCCCCCCCCCCCCCCGTGCACATCCAGCACAGCAGAGACTGCCCCAGGCACCCCATGCCCACCGCATCTCAAGTTGGCACTCTGGAGCTTGTTAACTGTGGCTAACAAAGCTTCCAGCTGCGTTTGTACTGTAGCCAACTCCTCCTGCATCCGCACACAACAGACACAGTCCCTATTCATCTAGGAAATAACTGATTTACTATCAAAAAAACTCAAGGAAACCTACTGCCACACAAGGTTAAGAGCTACACTCTAGTCGGCAGAAAGGACACTCAATAACGAAAATAAAAATTTATGGTAGAAGCGAAATCTGGTGCTTATTTTCCTGCTAGGGGCTATTTAGTGAATACTAAAGACAGTTACCTGCAGTAAACTGCTAGGGGCTATCTAGTGAATATTATAAACGAAGTAAGCCGGCCGGAGTGGCCGAGCGGTTCTAGGCGCTACAGTCTGGAACCGTGCGACCGCTACGGTCGCAGGTTCGAATCCTGCCTCGGGCATGGATGTGTGTGATGTCCTTAGTTAGGTGTAAGTAGTTCTAAGTTCTAGGGGACTGATGACCTCAGAAGTTAAGTCCCATAGTGCTCAGAGCCATAAACGAAGTAAACAGTGACCTGAGGTAAGCTGCACCTACTGATTATCCCTCGTATTTCTAATTTAAACAAGCGTTTACGTATACACGAAAGTGACCTAATAAAACTATAAAAACTGCTACCTTAAATGTACCGAGTCTAAATGACACTAATAAACGTAAACACTGGGTGTTGTACACTGACAGATGCTGGTACAAAACAAACCTTTAGCTAACAATAAGAGTTCAGAATGTAAATCACAAATACGTATTCTACTTTATAGGAACCGGTGGGCTTACAGTACACGATCACTAAAGCCCACAACAAGCTAAGGAATTTAAGCAGACGGCGTGGTGAGTTTTAGTTTTCTGCTATCTAAACCGTATGTAAGAAGGGCTCAGAAGTTGTATTGTAACACTGATTTACTCAGATATTGTAGTGTAATACTAATGTACCACGTATTTTACCTTTGCTTAACTGTTAACGGTCGCAGGTTGCGCTAGTCAAACGTATATAAGTGAGGTTAGAAATCACTGTGAGTATCACTATTCCTAATATAACGTATAAAAACTGCTGCCTTCAATGTATCGAGCCTAAATGACACTAATAATCGCAAATACTGAGTATTGTGCACTGAATTAATTGATAGTCTCGCGTATTTAACGTCAGTTAAGAATGTAAACAAACGTTTGCGTACACCCGGAACTGTCCTAAATAGAAACTTCGCATATCTTATTCAGACGCAAATAAAAATTGAAACATTAAATTTATCACGTGTATCTGACACTAATGCACGTAAATACTGTATAATTGACAGCAAAAACGATTAATTACCAGCTAAATTACTTATCTTGTAAAGCAGCAAGCGAAAAGCGCTCGTGGCCGGCGTCCGGTCTGCGTCTGACATTATTTGCTTTCCAAAAAGTCTTGTTCGGGCGCTTCAGCAATTCTGCGGTATGCCCTTTCCAAACTGAATTTGTTATCGAGTTGTAATCGCAGAAATTTAACAGTGTGAACCTCTTCGCTCTGCATGTCTTCATACATTATACACATGCTGAAATGAAATCTCTTACAGGTTCTGAGCTGCATATAGTGGGTCTTTTCAAAGTTTAGTGATAGTGAATTAACTTTAAACCATTCTTTAATATCAGTGAGAATTTGATTAGCAGCTGAATCTGTTCTTGACTTGCTGTTTATTGCAATGTTTGTGTCGTCTGCAAAGAAGATGGAAAGAAGGCGTAGGGGTGGGGATGAAAAGCCAGCGTGCGAATACCCTTAATTTAATCAACCAGTGTTTGAGAATAAGAGCACTTAGCGACTTGCAACAAACTTTACACATAATTTCAAACCTAGTGAAACTTTTTCTCGCTGACAGCCCCCAAAAAACGATGAAAGGAAAAAAAAAACTTTACAGTTTATTACGTTTTCGCCGTTCAGATGACATGACGCCCGCATGTAGTACAGTCTTTTAAAAATTTTATTCCCTTTTTGTTTCTTTTAAACTCATTTGACAGAAGAGCGGAATATTGTTCCGCTCCTAGTCCATACTCGCCTCTTTCGGACGAGGGAATGAAATAACAATAAACAAAAAAAAAAATATGTTTTTCAGTGTTCAACTAACTAGGAACATCGGAAGATATCACAAGAGTGGTCGAAGCGTCGATTTTGTAAGAAGAAACTGGAAGAGGAACATGACGCCGCCTAACATCGTAGAAGATTTTACCTTCTATTTCTAGTGAAACCTTGTTTTTTCTCTAAAATTTAGTCTCACGTGAGAATTCTACAAGAAAGTTTACTAGCTCCTATACTCTTTAATATCTGCACCAATGATCATCATAGCCCATAAGGAGCAAATGACATTATATAAGCAAATGATGTCGGCCCAGCAACTCAGGAGGCTACTTTTGAACAGAGGTTCTGCCACGATCGACAGATTCTAGGCAGTTACCATCAAGAGTTCCCATCACGTTACCATAAGATGAACACCAACAAAAGGAAAACGGAATGTAGTTGAATTAAATCAGGTGGCGCTGAGGGAATTAGATTAGGAAATCAGACACTTAATACAGTCTGGAACCCCGCGACCGCTACGGGTGCAGGTTCGAATCCTGCCTCGGGCATGGATGTGTGTGATGTCCTTAGGTTAGTTCTAGTGGACTGATGACCTCAGATGTTAAGTCCCATAGTGCTCAGAGCAATTTTACTCGATAACTTTCCGTCTATTAGTATGAACTGTGACCTTTCTGACAGGAAATCATGAATCCAGTCTCACAACTAAGGCGATACTCCGTAGACATGCAGTTTGGTTAGAAGTCGCTTGTGAGGAACGCTGTCGAAAGCCTTCTGGAGGCAGTAGCGTTCAATGAGGCATTTATGTTTCAAACGGATGTTGTACGTAAACATGGGTAAATGTAAGACTTGAAAGAGTGGCAACAAGGGACAGTCGCGTGTGGACGTGCCCATGGCTATACGGATGTGTGAAGTTATTGGATTTGTCGATGTTTCGCTGCGGACTGTTCAGTTTGCCTACAAGGAGTGATGTAAAACAAAACACGATTTCAGAATTGTGGTCGGGAAAAAATCCTGACTGAGAGGGACAGGTGACGCACTTCACGGCTTGCGAATCATAATTTCTTCGAAACCAGATAGGAATTGCTGCAGGCAGTGAACTGAGGTCCATCCCCTCCTGTTAGCGCGAGAACATTGTGGCAGGAACTACATGCAGTGAGCGTTTGGAGTCGGTCATCTCACAAGAGGTTGTTGCTCACATAGAAACATATAACCGACAAAGCAAAGTCCAACTGACCAGAAAAATATGTGACTGGTTGCCTAAACACTCCCCCACCCTATTACATCTCGACTGTCCTGCAAAATCCCTTGACTTGAAACGCAAGAAAATCTGTGGGATGTGTTGGAACAGATGGTAAAACCCCACCAGCACCCCCACAATTTGGTGGAATTACGTGAAGAAATTCTCTGCTAGAGGCTCAGCCTGGATCCGACGTACCTGCACAACCTTGTAGACTCACTTCCTAACTGAACCCAGGCGGTTATTAAGTCCAGAGATGGAATTACACGGTATTAAATGTTTGTAATGGTTTCTGTACGGGTGACTAATTTTTTGTCTGGTTAGTTTCTCACGTGAACTGTGTTATACATTAATATAATTTGGCAAGTACGTTCAGTGATATATGTGGATATAGTCTGCGAAGTATGATACAGTTAGGAGTAAAGAAGTAATCAATTAAAACGTTATGACATGTGCCGTATTTTTGCTGTAAGAACAGTGAAAATGTAGTACACGATAAACATTTTTCATTTTCTCACCTTAAGAGGAATGTTCGAAAGAAAGAGTTTCATGAAGATTTGAAATTGTGTTTAGAGTTTATTGGAAGCCATTAAGTACTCTCATTCTCAAATACTGGGCGAATATAGTTTGTATGTGGTGAACTACACTACATCAAGAGATACAAACATTTTCTAAGTGTAACACTTGTCTTACTCTACTAGAAATTTAACATAAGATTCTATCTCATAAAGAGTAGATTACGGCAACATTTAAAATTTTTGAAATTCGTTCAAAAATTATTTGAAATATTGAATATCAAAATTTAGTTTTCCCTGGAAGTAACCTACAACTGGAATTCATGAACCATGAGTCATTAACCGGGTTAATGGGGAAGGGGGGGGAGGGACTTTCATGAAAAACACACACTGTTTAAAAGAAGCACAAAACTTAAATTTTGAAGATACAGAATGAAATTTTGTACAATACTTAACATGAAATTAACATATTTACTGTTAAGTTTCTTGAATTATATATATTTAACTTTTTTATGGAACTTAAAAATTATAGTTTCAAAAAATAATATATGTACCTTTTGCTCAGAAACTATTCAACATATTTCTATGGGATTTCCTCTTTTCTGTCTATTTGCGAACAGTAATCTCCTTGCATGAGATTTTTTTGAATGTATCAAATAGGAGAATTTTAATAATTTTTTAAGTATAATATAAAATTGATGCAAAATTCCAAGTACTGTAAGTGTAACATAAAATTCATGCATGATTCCAAGCACTTTGACCCACATACATCTAAGATCAACATTGAGAATTTCAACATTTACTTTTGAGGCAACATTTAATAGTTTTAAAGAAATAATTGTACAAAATTTCATAATTCTGGTCTTCATAGATTAAGAGAAAAGGGTACATATACTTTAAACAACACAATTTTCAGTAAATGCAATTTAAAGTTCAACCTAACGTTTTTCTTGACACCTCTTCAGAAGGAGTCAGTACATTTGTACTTAAGGCCCTCTTTCCCCTATGGCTCCTCTTCTCGTTTCTTGTTTTCTATCTTCCTTCCTTTTCAGCTCCAGAGAGGTGTTATAAATCTATTTTTCTCATGTCCTGAGTGGAATTTCCTATCTTAAGGCCCATACTCTCTAATACCTAATCCTCCCTAGGTTCCCATCATTAAACACAAGAATCGAATACTTCTCAAAATCTCCATCAATACCACAAGGCAAAACAAGAACTGCTTGTTCATAAACAGAGCAGTTGGTTTGTTAATGTTTCTAAGATACAGAACGGAGTCACAGATGATATATAGAACCAAAGAGTGTATATCACAGACTTCTAGATGTATCCAGTGGAAGTTTGTTTGAAAGTAACCCACAGAATCGTTGTCCATTGAGCTAATATTGAAGCGTTGCTTCGAAAAGTGGGCGTGGCAGGCAATTCGCGTCACACATTTAATTATTTTTCAGGCACGTCGGATGTGATTTCATTATTATAACTTTGGGGGTCTTATTGTCAATGAATCCTACTGATAAATAATAAAGAAACTGAAAATTGACATTTTTGACAAGTTTCATGAATGTCCCCCCTTTAAGGCCGCTTTACACGAGTCACAGAGAAGCGCTTCTCCGCAGCGCACCGAGTCTTCAGAAGGCGCAGAGCGGCTGGAAAGAAAAGTGGATCCTGGGTCGTCGCTTTGATCTACCGCTGTTGCGGTGTCGCCGTGTTCCGCTTCTGTCAGGTAGTCTGATAAGCAGGATGCCTCTCCGTCGCTCCTCTTACTGAATAAGAAAATCAAAAGTGATGATTTAAAAGCAAATCCAAGGGACCACTATCTTTAGTAGAATGGGAACTCCCTCGAATCCCCCCTCGAGGTTTACTGAAAAGGTAGCCAGTTTTCCCAAATGCGTGGCGGCTACAAATGGTAAACATATACGTGTCATGGGTCGCATTATTATAGCAAACAAACACATTTTCTCGATATTGTTGCTGGCCATACCACAGACTCATCTTAATTGACATTGGAGCAAGTAGCAGATTAAATGAAACTATTTGGTTCCACAGACCTATTTAAGTTTCAGACATCTGTGATGTATATATGAAGCCTGAAGTGAGGAATAAAAATTGTATCTAACAAGGGAACCTCCCCATCGCACCCCCCTCAGATTTAGTTATAAGTTGCCACGGTGGATAGGCCCTGAAAAACTGAACACAGATCAATCGAGAAAACAGGAAGAAGTTGTGTGGAGCTATGAAAAAACAAGCAAAATATACAAACTGAGTAGTCCATGGGCAGGATGAGCAGTTTTAAGCATAGACAGATCTCATAAGCGCCATGGTTCCGTGGTTAGCGTGAGCAGCTGCGGAACGAGAGGTCCTTGGTTCAAGTCTTCCTTCGAGCAAAAAATTTTAATTTTTTATTTTCAGACAATTATCAAAGTTCAGACACTCACACATAATCAACTTCGCTCTCCAAAATTCCAGGACATGTTCAGATTTGCTTGGACATATGCAGGATTTGACGGTCTACACACGGAAAAATTTGAAAACGTTAAAAACATATGTTTTGACACAGCACAGGGAAAAGTGTGCGACTGTGAGACTTTTGGATTCATTTGTTGCAGTTTATGCGACAAACTCTTACGTTTTCATCACTTTTTTGGAAGTGATTATCACATCCACAAGAAAACCTAAATCGGGCAAGGTAGAAGATTCTTTTTACCCATTCGCCAAGTGTACAAGTTAGGTGGGTCGACAACATATTCCTGTCATGTGACGCACATGCCGTTACCAGTGTCGTATAGAATATATCAGACGTGTTTTCCAGTGGAGGAATCGGTTGACCTATCACCTTGACATCAAATGTTTTCGGTTCCCATTGGAGAGGCACGTCCTTTCGTCTACTAATCCCACGGTTTTGCGGTGCGGTCGCAAAACACAGACACTAAACTTATTACAGTGAACAGAGACGTCAATGAACGAATGGCCAGATCATAACTTTGCGAAAATAAAGAAAAATTTTTCGCTCGAGTGGAGACTTGAACCAAGGACATCTCGTTCCGCAGCTGCTCACGCTAACGACGGGACCACGGCGCTCTGATTTAAGATTATCTTTGATGTTGCCTATGATCGCGTGGACTACTCAGTTTGCATATTTTGCTTATTTTTTTATAGTTCCACACAACTTCTTCCTGTTTTCTCGATTGATCTGTGTTCAGTTTTTCAAGGCGTATCCACTGTGCCAACTTATAACTAAATCTGAGGGGGGTGCGATGGGGAGGTTCCCTTGTAAGTAGGGATTCAAAGACGAGTCCCCTTCTCACTAGACAGAGCCACTGCGCCACCCTCACACATTGGCTCTGCACAACTGCGGGGACTACCCTAGCACGCCTTCCTTCTCAAACAAAATTCCCATTCACGCCTCAACCCACTCACTTGATATTCCCCCTAAACTCACAGTACAGAGTATCTCCATCTTTACACATCCTGGATGTCTGAGACTTGAAAAGGTCTATGGAAGCACATAATTTCATTTGATGAAAGCGCCTTTGCCAGGGTTCCAATCAGCATCCTCCAGTTCGTCTGATGCTAAGGTGATAGTCCATTATGGTTGGAGACCCTCTGAAATGCTGTTCCGAACTTAGGGAAATACCAAGTGGGCTGGGGCATGAATGAAAATTTGGTTGGGCAGGAAGACATGCTAGGACAGTCTGTGCACTTAGGCGAAGCCACAGCGCCAGAGTGGCATAGTGGTTAGCACATCAGCCTACTGAGCAGGTGACCTAAATTCGAATCCTGGCTTTGGTACAAATTCTCATTCGATGGTTTAGTCTGAATGCATACATCATAAACGTTTGGGACTTGAAAAGGTCTCTGGAAGTATATACAAGGGCATTTCGAAAAGTAATGATACAATGGCTCGCAGTCCTTAAATAGAACATTTTTTTAGAAAACGTCAGTTACATCTTATTAACTGGATTATTTGTTATTTTTCGACATAATCACCCCTGTTATCCAAACATTTGTTAAGTCGGTGCACAAGCTTTTGTATCCCACAGTCATAGAAGGTTGCCGCCTGTTGTCGGAACCACATTTCAACTTCATCTTTGATCTCTTCATCGTCGTGGAATGATTGTCCACCAAGATGTGACTTCAGGTAACGGAAGACATGGAAGTCGGTGGGCGCAAGGTCCGGGCTGTATGGCGGATGGCCGGCCGGAGTGGCCGAGCGGTTCTAGGCGCTACAGTCCGGAACCGCGCGACCGCTACGGTCGCAGGTTCGAATCCTGCCTCGGGCATGGATGTGTGTGATGTCCTTAGGTTAGTTAGGTTTAAGTAGTTCTAAGTTCTAGGGGACTGATGACCACAGCAGTTAAGTCCCATAGTGCTCAGAGCCATTTGAACCATTTTTTTGTATGACGGATGGTCCAATACGTCCCATTTGAATTGTTTGAGTAGTGCTTTGGTTACGCGCGCTGTGTGAGGCCGAGCGTTGTCATGAAGCAAGCGGACTCCACTTGTCAGCATTCCCCTGCGTTTGTTTTGAATTGCCCTTCGAAGACGTTTGAAAGTCTGGCAACATGCAGCAGCATTAATTGTCGTTCCAGGAGGCATAAATTCCAACAGAAGAATGCCTTGTCTGTCCCAAAAAACAGAAGCCATGATTTTCTTCGCTGAAATCGACGTTTTCCATTTCTTGGCTTTTGGTGAATTCGAATGGCGCCATTACATTGATTGTTGCTTGGATTCAGGTGTATGGTGATAAACCCACGTCTCGTAACCAGTCACAGTGTGATCAAGGAACTCATCACCTGCTGCAGTATAGCTTGTGAGGAAGTCGAGTGCAAAGCCCATCCTTTTCTTTTTGTGTTCTTCCGTTAACAGTTTTGGAACCCAGCGCACATACAATATCCTGTACCCTAACTTGACAGTCACTACATCATAAAGAGTTGTCATTGACACGTCCGGTATGATCTGATGCAGTTCTTTCAATGCGAGACGTCTATTCGCACAAATTGCTTCTTCTGTTCTCCGAAGAAGGGCATCAAAGATCACAGATGGCCGATGTGTTCTTTGTTCGTCATGAGCATCAGTCCTACCTTCAGAGAAATGATGACACCATTTCGTTACATTTTGTCGATTCATAATGTTCCCATAAATAGAAACAATTTCTTTGTGAATATCCGCTGGTCGCTGATCTTTTGCATGAAGAGAACGTATGACGAAGCGTTCTTCGCATTTGGCGGGATTCTAAATCGGCGCAGCCATTTTGAACGCGAAGTACTCCAACCAGAAGCAACGTTCAACTGCCGAACGGCCGCGAGGAGAAAGCTAACGGTTCAAGGTTAACACCAGTGTTGCCAACTTGCTCGCCAAAACTCTTCTGTTCCTCTGGCGTACGGTGTATCTTTACTTTCCGAAATACCCTCGTAGTTTCAATTGTTTAAAGCATCTATTCCTGGGTATCGGGCAGGATCCCTCATTTCTTTTGAGGCTGAGATGCAATACCAATACAGCTGGGGAGCTTCTGCAATGCTGCTTGAGTTTAGGGGAATACCAAGTGGTCTGAGGCTTGAACAGGAATTTAGGCTGAGGTAGCCTGTGCACTTGTGCAAAGCCACTGTGCCAGGGCGGGATAGTGGTTACTGCATTAGACTATCGAGCCGGTGACCTGGGTTCGAATACTGACTTTGCTACAAATTTTCATTATCGCTTCAGTCTGCATATATACAAAATGGAAGATCGCCAGATTACTCTGTGTTCGAGAACTGATTGCTTCAAAAGAAGGTAATAGAGAATGAAACTGAATTTCTTTAAAGCAGGTAGTTGTATGACGGCTGTGATTACTTCCCTCTTGTAATTGTTGGTGATTGAGGTTTCGCTAACTCGTCTTTCTTATTGCTTTAATATGGAGCCAATTTCTTTTCAAAGTGTTTTCAGGTACAATATCTTTAGGGCTAGAAGATATGTTGAATGTACTTTTGGCATTCTTGTTAAATCTTGCACTGTTGGCAAGGCACATGGCGGAGGGGGGGGGGGGTTATGGACAGACGTTGTAGGGGAAATGCCGAGTGCAGGAGGGGAAATGCCATTCTAAACTGAAGCCTACACTCAAGTTTTTGTAAATACAACTACACGCCCACACATGCATGGTGACCATTCAAAAAGATCTGTCACCTCACCTCTCCTTTGGTTAGTATCTAAAAAGAAATCCGCTGAAAATGCAGCGATTCATTTTCGGTTGGCTTGTTAAGCATTTGTATCTTCCAGAGAAGCGTCATGAGTGGCGAATTTTGAGTAAAATCTTCACACGTCTCTTGTTACGATACTAAAATTTATTTCTTTTGCCAAAACACAGCGGAGTTTAAGCAATGTCACCTTGCTAACATGTTTTGCAGGCGCAATTGCGAGAGAATTCTGAAACAGTGGTTTGTTAAGTTTATTAAGTGAGGAACTGAGGAAAAGTAAAGTCAGTAGCTTATGAAAAAGCATACGCTCGATACAAAACAAACGTATAATGTCTTCACGTATGTTGTTCCAAAACCCACAGTATTTCTCGTTTCACCTGCTATCGATGGCTCTTAAAAATTACATTCTTTCATCCGAAAAGTCTGTAAATGATGGAATTACATGGTAGATAATGAATTTTTGCATACTAACCATATCAAACTACTCTTCCATTGCGTGTTATCATTTGCCACAATACATTTGGTTTCTCAAACCGTTTATGAAATATGAGGAATGATGTGGGTATTTGACTCTGGCTTTATCGCTGGCGCGGCGCGATCGCAAATGAGTGTGCTATATCAGATCAATTTTCTTGGGGTTTGGTGACAGATAAAGACTTCCATCCAAGTGTAAAGAAAAATTCTATATGTTAACTAAATCTCTTACTCAGTAACTTATTATGTAATACGCACTAAACGCAAAATCATAGCAAACCCTATTTTTCGTTGTACACTTTTTCGAATTTCGCGCTGTGTGTTACTTCGATGTATCACAGTAACTATAACCGTTAACGAAATGAGGGGCACATCATCATGAACCTGACGCATAAAGCTACAAGTAACGCAAATATAATTTTTTTATCGAATAGTTTCTGTATAATCGTTTGATTGCAGGGCGTGCACCACGATCTGTCATCGCCGACGGGCCAAAATGAGACAAACGCCGGCCGAAGTGGCCGTGCGGTTAAAGGCGCTGCAATCTGGAACCGCAAGACCGCTACGGTCGCAGGTTCGAATCCTGCCTCGGGCATGGATGTTTGTGATGTCCTTAGGTTAGTTAGGTTTAACTAGTTCTAAGTTCTAGGGGCTAATGACCTCAGCAGTTGAGTCCCATAGTGCTCAGAGCCATTTGAACCATTGAGACAAACGCTGTTGGCTTCTCCTTTCCAACAAACGAATGAACTCGCCCAGCGCTTTGGATGAAAACTGATCACTTTGCAGTCAAGCAGCGGGCAACGTCTCGTGTTAACAGTCTCGTAACGTTTTGGGATTCCTGCTCAGTGTTATTTGGTAGCACGGTCGTATGAGTCATACTGTCGGCTAGAATGAAAACCGAAACAGAATATTTCATCGATCGATATGCAACACAGAGTTTGAGGAGTCCGCAGCTCGTGGTCTAATGGGTAGCGTTACTACCTCTGGATCACAGGGTCCCAGGTTCGATTCCCAGCCGGATTGGGGATTTACTCTGCCCGGGGACTGGGTGTCTGTGTTGTCCTCATCATTTCATCATCATCCTCATCATTCGTGACTGTGGCTAGATTGGACTGTGAAAAAAATATTTGACTGTGATAACATTGGGACTATGTCAGGGCGCTGATGGCCGAGCTGTTGAGCGCCCCACAAACCAAACATCATCATCATCAGAGTGTGAGAAATATTTAAATAAACTGCAGAAAACTGAACTTTTTACCAGACGCTGGACGTAAACGTTCTTCAGAGAAGAAGACGTTTGGTAAGCGTCGCTCACATTTCTTCCAGCTAGTAGGCTGTTTAGGTTTTTATGTTGGTAACGCCACGTAGTGCTCTGTATGAAAATCACAGACTGCGCTGTGTGCAGTTTGTGACTGGTTGGACTCATTGTTGGAATATTCGCTTGTATAGTGTTGGGCAGTTGGATGTGAAAAGTGTGTAGCGTTGGCCAGTTGGAGGTGAGCCGCCAGCAGTGGTGGATGTGGGGGGGGGGGGGGGGGAGATGCCAGAGTTTTGAGCGGTTGATTTGGACGTCTGTCCGTCAGAAAAAGGAAATTTGAAAAGATTGATGTCATGAACTGATACATATATTATGACTTTGGAACACTATCAAGGTAAATACATTGTTTGTTCTCTATCAAAATCATTCATTTGCTAACTATATGCTTATCAGTAGTTAGAGGCTTCTGTAGTTAGAATCTTTTATTTAGCTGGGAGTATTGGCGCTTGCTGTATTGCAGTAGTTCGAGTAACGAAGATTTTTGCGAGGTAAGTGACTCATGAAAGGTATAAGTTATTGTTAGTCATGGCCATTGTTTTGTAGGGATTGTTGAAAGTGAGATTGCGTTGCGCTAAAAATATTGTGCGTCGATTTAGTGATGATCAGAATAAGTAAAGAGAGAGCTGTCTGAGTACGTTCAGTTTTGGTCAGCTGTTTGAAAATAAAATAAGAGTTTTTCCAGCACTGTCATTCTTTACATACAAAGGGGAAGTTTCATATGTCATTCTTTGCAAACAACGGGGAAGTTTTAAAATATTTAAATAGGGTGCAGAAAATTGAACTTTTCACCAGACGTTAGAGGCAAACATTCGTCAGAAAAGACGACGTTTGGTAAGCGTAGCTCACATTTTTCCCGCTTGTATTGGGTATGCTGTCATGTCATGTAACACATAAGTACGCACAGTGTCTTCAGATCTGTATCCGTCTCGATCATGAAGAAAACTGTGCCATATTCAGCACGTTATTATAAAATCTTCAGCAAATTCTGGAGATACGAGGGTTGGAACTTAAATAGTGGCAACTATTTATTCACAACCAATACAAAAGAGTTACATGTTTGCACCTGTTACTATCCTTCAAAGTAATCACCAGCATTGTGTAGAACCTGTTGCCAGCGATGTGGGAAGGCGTAGTACACCATTAGCAGAGCCTGTTCTGTCGATGGTGGGAATGCAGCGGTCTACTGCTTGTCGAATCTCTGGAACAGTTCTGAAGCGATTGCCACGAAGTGGTTCCTTCATCTTCGGAATCAAATCAAAGTCACAAGTCTGGGGAGTATGGTGGATAGTACAGTACTTCCCAGTCCCATCGACCGAACACAGCAGCCACAGCTTGCGCTGTATGCGCCCGCGCATTGTCATGCTTTAAAATGACGGGTGGGTTGCGCAGGAAGTGCCGCCGCTTCGTCCGCAAAGCTGGTCGCAGGAGGAATCGTTAGCGCCAGGATTTCACCCGGAACAAGTCCCGCCCACTCACCCCCGGTTTTCCCGGTCTTTGTTCGGCGCCTGGGCATCGTTTCAGTTGACCCACGTGGTTTACCGCGTTCGGCTGCACTTGGAGTGAATGTTGAATTAATATCTTGCTAGGTCTTAAATGTTGCCAGATAGTTAAAAGACACGTTACAAAAAAACGTGCACAATTGGCCTCAGCTGTGCCAGGTACTTCCACAGCAAACATAACAGAAAACAATGTAGCACTGAATTCTTTAAATACGAGAACTCAGTATCCAGATGAATAGCCTATGAAGAAACATACTTCCATGTGAGGAAAAGCACCCAAAGCTAAAACAGGATAAACCTACCATCAAAGAATAATTTGTTTGGAGAAAGAGGAACCACAGCATACTTGACACTTAAGTTTCAGAACTCAGACAGTATATGTGAAACAAGCACCAATGTTCACTGTACTTCCAGAGGGCATCAAAATTACTTTGTTGTGGCTAGATCGATCCAAGCTGATTTCGCGTGCTATTCACTAAATAGTTTTGCTGAAAAATTTTAGGGGTGAAAGAAGAACTAGCACAGCATGAAGGACGTTTTACAGCCATGAAACACCGCAGCATATATTTCCTCCATAACTGCTCTGTGACAAACATAAACATCACATTATTATTTTTTCAATGGCTCTGAGCACTATGGGACTTAACATCTGTGGTCATCAGTCCCCTAGAACTTAGAACTACTTAAACCTAACTAACCTAAGGACATCACACACATCCATGCCTGAGGCAGGATTCGAACCTGCGACCGTAGCAATCGCGCGGTTCCGGACTGAACGCCTAGAACCACGATACCACCGCGGCCGGCTATTATTTTTTTTTAAATGGTTTGAATGACATTTACGAAATCAATAAATCTTTTGGTTAAAAAGAGACAGGACAAAGAATAACGACACTTTATTTTCCTGAGACGTTTGCAACAGCATATAGGTCACTAATCACACAGAAACAGCTACAATTCTTTGTAACCTCGTTTATAATGCGCAGGTATGGTATTGGAAGAATTTACAAGTTAAAATTCACCCATTACCCATGCAAATACTAACGAAATATGTCATACATGCAAATATCTTACTGCTTTCATTAGGCATTTCTACTTTATGACATTTGAGAGGTGGCATGAGCCCCCTCACATATTTCTATCTTACGATTCTCCTCTCTAATTGCATGCAGTGGAAAGTTGCTATTCCTTCACACGCGGACTTCCCATGCAGCGTCTCTCGTCACCCGGGTGGTCCGGTGACAGGCGGGCTCTGCTGAGCTTGAAAGGGTGTGAGGGAGTCAAGTGAATGCTTTCCAGACGCCGACATTGTCAAAAGACACGCCCGGAGGGGCCTGAAGTAGCGGCTGGGCTAGAGGTTCCGTTACTTCGCAGAATCTTAGCGAAAACACTTTCTGGAGGGGTACCAGCGAGGCGTGGGAATGACTTGTGTACCTAGGCAGTTGTGGCGGGAAAATTCCCGCGCTTTCTGCAAAATGATTGGCTTGCTCAAGGCATAGCTCCGTGACGTAGCAAAATCAGCGCAGAAATTGGCGCCAAGAATCTCCATTGGTGGAATGGTAGTGCTCTGGCAATGGAGTGGAATTTTCCGCCGGTTTTCGAGTTGCTGATTGGAACGTTTAACCACGGCCACTGTTGTGGGGGCAGGAATGTTCTGTGTTCGGCCTGTACGGGTTCTGAGGGGTAGTCGGCTCTGGCCTTTCGGTCGAGGACGTCGAAGCAACCAGCCATCGCCTCCGGTACGCCAGATCGTGTTCTGGCAGTTAAGAAGACAGTTTGGCAATGTATGTCCGCAGCACCGGCAGATAGGGATTTTCCTAGGTGATAATCAGAGCTCAGCAGAGCGCGCCTGTTCGTCTTTTTCTAACTTTGTTCTGTCTTGAGTAGCAGCAATTAATGTTGGGTTAACTGTGTGTCTCTCTTAAGAATTGAGTGGCAAGGAATTGGCTCCACATACCACTTCGTCTTAAACCTCACAATCTAGTTTAGGGACAACTTCACCTTCACAGAGTTTGTTTGAGTATCCAATTTGAGCCAATTTGATGTATTATAAATGTTTCATGTGTTTTTGTTTATTATTTTGTGTTTAGTCTTAATAAATCATATTGTTATTTTGGACAGAACTTTCATTCTGTTAATCGGTAGAGCAACCCATCATTTCTCACTACGTTAATGAAACCTTCCTTTATTTAACTTATTTATCAAATTAAATTATTGCAGGTGCCAAACTCTTTTCTACTCCACTTGCAGGGTTGATTACAGTCAGTTCGCGTATATTTTTTAATCCATGTGCAACAGCAAAAGTCGGAGTTAGAATAGGGGGGGCTTAGAGCATCATTTACGTATGTAGATTCTAGAAGAATTTAGTGTTAAATACACTGCTTGCCCCGGCACCTCGCACATCCTTTTATTCTTTAATTTTCGTGAGCTACTATGAGGGCCTACATAAACAAAACAACCTTCACTTATTTCTATATAACGGTGATTTTAGACAACAGAGTTATTCGAGTGCATCCGTGGCTTTACTGCCGACATGACAGATTCAAGACCATTGTTTTCGAATTGTATGTTTGCTCTGCTGTTTCCCTCAAATAAACGTATTATAGTAAGTGAATTAGTTAATGAAAATTTCTCTTTATTGCCCTTAAATAACATCACGTAATTTTTTGTTATCTATTGCTGGCGACGCTTTCAATTCTCTATAAATATTTTTATTTCTTTAATAATGCAGATTCATTACTATCCAGAAAAGCTTAAATTTCTTATCGTTACTGAATTTCATCACAGTATAACACGTGTTGGACTGCGACGATAACAACTTTGTTGTAGCTTCCAGTTTGTGGAACTGGCGGCCGTTTAGGGGAGGGCCTTACACTATGGATAGGCGTGGAGGGGGGTGAATGGGCGGGACTTGTTCCGGGTGAAATCCTAGCGCTAAGGGCACGTGGTCGCAGGTGCATTGACGGTCTGCCGTGTAGTAACGTAATGCGTTAGGATAACACCATCACAGTCGTACACGTGAATCACCATAACTGTAGACCGCACCATTCGCACCATCAATAAACAGGCTCTGCTAACGGTATACTACGCCTTCCACATCGCTGGTAACGGGTTTTATACAATGCTCGTGACTACTTTGAAGAAGAATAACAGGTGCAAACACGTAACTCTTTTGTATCGGGTGTGAATAAATACACTCCTGGAAATGGAAAAAAAACACATTGACACCGGAGTGTCAGACCCACCATACTTGCTCCGGACACTGCGAGAGGGCTGTACAAGCAATGATCACACGCACGGCACAGCGGACACACCAGGAACCGCGGTGTTGGCCGTCGAATGGCGCTAGCTGCGCAGCATTTGTCCACCGCCGCCGTCAGTGTCAGCCAGTTTGCCGTGGCATACGGAGCTCCATCGCAGTCTTTAACACTGGTAGCATGCCGCGACAGCGTGGACGTGAACCGTATGTGCAGTTGACTGACTTTGAGGGAGGGCGTATAGTGGGCATGCGGGAGGCCGGGTGGACGTACCGCCGAATTGCTCAACACGTGGGGCGTGAGGTCTCCACAGTACACCGATGTTGTCGCCAGTGGTCGGCGGAAGGTGCACGTGCCCGTCGACCTGGGACCGGACCGCAGCGACGCACGGATGCACGCCAAGACCGTAGGATCCTACGCAGTGCCGTAGGGGACCGCACCGCCACTTCCCAGCAAATTAGGGACACTGTTGCTCCTGGGGTATCGGCGAGGACCATTCGCAACCGTCTCCATGAAGCTGGGCTACGGTCCCGCACACCGTTAGGCCGTCTTCCGCTCACGCCCCAACATCGTGCAGCCCGCCTCCAGTGGTGTCGCGACAGGCGTGAATGGAGGGACGAATGGAGACGTGTCGTCTTCAGCGATGAGAGTCGCTTTTGCCTTGGTGCCAATGATGGTCGTATGCGTGTTTGGCGCCGTGCAGGTGAGCGCCACAATCAGGACTGCATACGACCGAGGCACACAGGGCCAACACCCGGCATCATGGTGTGGGGAGCGATCTCCTACACTGGCCGTACACCACTGGTGATCGTCGAGGGGACACTGAATAGTGCACGGTACATCCAAACCGTCATCGAACCCATCGTTCTACCATTCCTAGACCGGCAAGGGAACTTGCTGTTCCAACAGGACAATGCACGCCCACATGTATCCCGTGCCACCCAACGTGCTCTAGAAGGTGTAAGTCAACTACCCTGGCCAGCAAGATCTCCGGATCTGTCCCCCATTGAGCATGTTTGGGACTGGATGAAGCGTCGTCTCACGCGGTCTGCACGTCCAGCACGAACGCTGGTCCAACTGAGGCGCCAGGTGGAAATGGCATGGCAAGCCGTTCCACAGGACTACATCCAGCATCTCTACGATCGTCTCCATGGGAGAATAGCAGCCTGCATTGCTGCGAAAGGTGGATATACACTGTACTAGTGCCGACATTGTGCATGTTCTGTTGCCTGTGTCTATGTGCCTGTGGTTCTGTCAGTGTGATCATGTGATGTATCTGACCCCAGGAATGTGTCAATAAAATTTCCCCTTCCTGGGACAATGAATTCACGGTGTTCTTATTTCAATTTCCAGGAGTGTAGTTGCCACTATTTAAGTTCCAACCCTCGTAGATTCGGAAGCCGATTAAAATGCTGCATTCTTGGACAAGAATGCCAAAAATACATTCAACATATCTTCTATAGTCCGAAACAAGAACGACAGCGGTACGCGCAGCTCGAGACAACGACGGAGATCAAATTGTTGCCGATTACAGGTAATGGTTGCGGTAAGCGAGTGCAAGTAGTCTGCGCTTGACGAAAGCGTGTATATTGCAAATTATCTCTCGCTTGCTTGTGGAGAATTTGTCGGTTACCACCACCATCAGCCGCGACAAATCACAACACATGGAAGAAAAGTTCAGTAAGTAATTCACTAAGATCACGTTCAGCGCTCTCATTGGCTACGACATTCAAATCAGAGCGCTGAGAACGTTAATGAACGCTCATTGGTTGTCGGAGGATGCGTGACGTAAATGCGCAGAACAAGTCTGTTCTCGACGTTCGTCGTTCGTGGCTCCAACTGTAGTCCTACGTAGGCTGTGTCTCAAAACTCTTTGAAAATGAATTGTCTCCGTATTAACACGGTAATAAAGATGACGTAACGGAATCTTTATCACCAACGATTGTACGGAAAAGTCACCACAACGTTCGTACCAGTGCCCATATTGGAGAAATTTAGTTTCATTGTCAACTGACTTCTTATGGAGCAATCAATTCTTGAACACAGCTGAATATGGCGATATTCTATGTGCTCCAACGTCAATGAACATAAATCTATGGTGGGAACCACACATGACAAGCAACCATATCGAGAAAATGTTTTTGTTGCAATAAAGCGAACCACAGTCATCTGCCTTTTTAACACGTATAGGTTTACCATTGCAGCCGCCAAACATTTAGGTAAACTGGCTGCCTTTTTAGTAAACCTTTAACTGCCCTTCATTAGAAAAAAGAGCGGCGTCCGAGATTTACTTTTGAACTACCACTTGTTGGTTGTCTCATTCAGTAAGACAAGTGAAAGAGAGGAATGCTACTCTTCAGACTCCGTGACGCAACCGAAACAAGGAGGAATTGCAGCAGCGGCGGATCAAAGAGACGACGAAGGTGCCGCTTCTCCTTCCAGCAGAGCCGCCCCGGCCAGCGCAGCGCCTTGTGTAGGCCCTGAGTACTGCAGAGAAGCGCTTCTCTGTGGCTCCATTTACAGGCGGGCGTCACCAAAATAGCTCGCTCAAGGTCACATCCGCTGCGTGATGCCTTCAGTCACAAAGCGCTGTGATTTGTCCGCGTCACTGTTTTGTTGCGACATGCACTTACATAAACTAACAGCAAAAACTTACAGTATTTCGGAATCGACTGTGTGCGGTAAAAACAGTGATGTACCATCGACAGAATCTCCAGATGGTGAACACGTCTTCAGATTTTCCAAGAAAAGGATATAAAATAGAACGAAAGTCTACGTACGGTATTTGACAACTGTAAGAAAAAAGCGAGTGCGTAGAACTGTTCTTCCTTACTACGATAGAGCGCAGGCTAGCAAAATATGAGGTGGTCTCCGTGAAAAAATTAATTTTTCTGGTCTAGAGACCTCTGATTTCGTCTTCTCTGGCTTTATTTTCGGCTTAAAAAATTACATTACTGGCCATTAAAATTGCTACACCACGAAGATGACATGCTACAGACGCCAAATTTAACCGACAGGAGGAAGATGCTGTGATATGCAAATGATTAGCTTTTCAGAGCATTCACACAAGGTTGGAGCCGGTGGCGATACCTACAGCGTGCTGACATGAGGAAAGTTTCCAACCGATTTCTCATACACAAACAGCAGATGACCGGCGTTGCCTGGTGAAACGTTGTTGTGATGCCTCGTGTAAGGAGGAGAAATTCGTACCATCACGATTCCGACTTTGATAAGGGTCGGATTGTAGCCTACCGCGATTGCGGTTTATCGTATCGCGACATTGGTGCTCGCGTTGGTCGAGATCCAATGAGTGATAGCAGAATATGGAATCGGTGGGTTCAGGAGGGTAATACGGAACGCCGTGTTGGATCCCAACGGCCTCGTATCACTAGCAGTCGGGATGACAGGCATCTTATCCGCATGGCTGTAACGGATCGTGCAGCCACGTGTCGATCACTGAGTCAACAGAGGGGGATGCTTGCAAGACAACAACCATCTGCACGAACAGTCCGACGACGTTTGCAGCAGCATGGACTATCAGCTCCGGGACCATGGCTGCGGTTAACCGTGAGGCTGCATCACAGACAGGAGCGCCTGCGATGGTGTACTCAACGACGAACCTGGGTGCACGAATGGCAAAACGTCATTTTTTCGGATAGATCCAGGTTCTGTTTACAGCATCATGATGGTCGCATCCGGGTTTGACGACATCGCGGTGAACGCACATTGGAAGCGTGTATTCGTCATCGCCATACTGGCGTATCAAACGGCGTTATGGTATGGGGTGCCATTGGTTACACGTCTCGGTCACCTCTTGTTCTCATTGAAGGCACATTGAACAGTGGGCGTTACATTTCAGATGTGTTATGACCCGTGGCTTTACCCTTCATTCGATCCCTGCGAAACCCTACATTTCAGCAGGATAATGCACGACCGCATGTTGCACGTCCTGCACGGGCCTTTCTGGATGCAGAAAATGTTTGACTGCTGCCCTGGCCAGCACATTCTCCAGATCTCTCACCAATTGAAAACGTCTGGTCAATGGTGGCCGAGCAACTGGCTCGTCACAATACGCCAGTCACTACTCTTGATGAACTGTGGTATCGTGTTGAAGCTGCATGGGCAGCTGTACCTGTACACTCCATCCAAGCTCTGTTTGAGTCAATGCCCAGGCGTATCAACGCCGTTATTACGGCCATAGGTGGTTGTTCTGGGTACTGATTTTTCAGGATGTATGCACCCAAATTGCGTGAAAATATAATCACATATCAGTTCTAGTATAATATATTTGTCCAAGGAATACCCGTTTTCAGCTGCATTTCTTCTTGGTGTAACAATTTTAATGGCCAGTTGTGTAGTTATTTGTAATGTTTTCGCTCATCAGTGTATATTAACAATGTTTGATACGAAATTACATTAAAGGCACTGAAAAGAGTCTAGTTCTCTACAACAAACAATGAAAAAAGGTGAAATATGCGGTAAGTTCCTCCCGGCGGGTACATCTGATCGCCTGATGATAAAGTCTTTTGAAGTGACGACACTTCCGCGACTCGCACGTCGTTGAGGATGAAATGATGATGAAGACAACACAACACCGAATCCTTGAGCGGAGAAAATGTCAAACCCAGACGGGAATCGAACCCAGGCCCCCCGTAATGCAAGCCGGCGCGACGTCCACTCAGCTGCGGTGGTGGACGACAAACAATTAAATGAATATAGTGATAATAATTTCAGGGGAAATAATTCAGATGTTGCATTAAGGACACTGTCATTTTATGTTTGTTATTTAATTAATGAAATCTGGTACCAACCACTGGTTATATACCGTCATATTGTCAAGGCAGTGAGTCCTGAAGTCAAGTGAAGCAATTTGCAAAGTATTCTCTCACTTTAGTATCTGCAAAAGCAGCCCGTAAACCAAATTGAAATATCCCTTGCAGCCGGCCGCTGTGGGCGAGCGGTTCTAAGCGCTTCAGTCCGGAACCGCGCGACCGCTGCGGTCGCAGGTTCGAATTCTGCCTCGGGCATGGATGTGTTTGATGTCCTTAGGCTAGTTAGGTTTAAGTAGTTCTAAGTTCTAGGGGACTGATGACCTCAGATGTTAAGTCCCATAGTGCTCAGAGCCATTTGAACCATTTTTATCCTTTGCAGGGGACACACGTAGCTTTCGTCTTCAACACGTTAATTCCATCTTTTCTCCTGATAAAGTCGTACTGTAGCTCCACACACTTTGTTTAGTGGGTAAGTTTCTTCCAGAGTAGTCTGTCCTTTCAAGAATCTTCAATTTTTTATTGTGTGGACATCTAGTGGGCTCAGGCGTGAAAGGGAATTTGGGTTGCGGAGGGAAGTGTTCTAGGATAGTCCAAGCAGCTGTGCAAAGACCCTCTGCCAGGGTGGCATAGTGGTTATTCCATCTGCCTAGTGAGCAGCAGACCTGGGTTCAAATCCCAGCTTTGGTATAAATTTTCCTTCGTCGCTTCAGGCTGCGTATCTACATCGTAGATGTTTAAGACTTGAAAAGGCCTCTGGAAGTATTTAGTTTCGTTGTGCCTATAGTCTGCCCGTAAACTGAAGCGCGAGCGTGCGAGTCCCCACTCTGCCTACAGAGCTACGTCACAAGGCGCTTCTGCAGGCTGTTTCACAACGTAGTAGCGGCCCTGCCACGGCGCGCTTTTAATCTGTGGCGACGCCCTGTACAGATAGGTCCCAGTTGCGTTTATTTTTAGACAAATGCATTAAGACCATAAGGAATACAAATGACGGCAGCTTCTTCCGAAACACAACATTATAGAGTAAATAATTGTTGTGACTTGACCAGACAGCCAAGTCACTATGAGAGGAAGCCGAAAGGCACGCGTTTAAGCTCACGCAGGCTGGCGTGAGGTCTGGAACATTACAAGGAAATGAGAACTTAGGAAAACGGACGCAGTTGCTGTAATACTTAACTTTAATCCATAATTGTAGAACATCGCTCTTGATTGTACATGCTCCATAAA
This sequence comes from Schistocerca americana, assembly GCF_021461395.2. Classification (NCBI taxonomy): domain Eukaryota; kingdom Metazoa; phylum Arthropoda; class Insecta; order Orthoptera; family Acrididae; genus Schistocerca; species Schistocerca americana. Next base: position 402,007,263 of record NC_060126.1, on the reverse strand, counting down.
ATAATATCAAATGCTATGGCGCCTTGCTAGGTCGTAGCAAATGACGTAGCTGAAGGCTGTGCTAACTATCGTCTCGGCAAATGAGAGCGTATTTGTCAGTGAACCATTGCTACGAACGTCGGCTGTACAACTGGGGCGAGTGCTAGTACGTCTCTCTAGACCTGCCGTGTGGTGGCGCTCGGTCTGCCATCACTGACAGTGGCGACACGCGGGTCCGACGTATACTAACGGACCGCGGCCCATTTAAAGGCTACCACCTAGCAAGTGTGGTGTCTGGCGGTGACACCACAATAATATTAACATAAGAACGAAAGTCAGGACTGTACAACAAACATAGAACCGAATGCCTGTTCATGTGAATGTATGTTCGTCTATTGCTATTCGTAAAACGAACCCCATATAATGCGAGCAATCTGTAGAATTTGAGGCTTTTTTTTACTTTGTGTTTCTACTAAAAGGTAGAAGTTTTCTTTGAAGGGCTGCATTGAAACTTAACAATTCTTACAAGACGATGATTGTTTAAAAAGTACCAGGAATTTATAATTTTGTTTGTTGTATCAATCCGATTTGCACTACTTTTTGTCACTGTCTCCGTAAACATGTCTGAAAAGTATGTGTACAATGTTATGCATATTGGGTATTTACTCTTTTGTCAGCTGTCAAGAAGGTTAATGTGTTTTGGTAGCATCAACGATTATTTGTCCTGTAAGAAAACAGATTAGAGAATCTGTATTAAATTTTTTATAAGAATGGAATAAAGTGTATGATAATTTCAGAAATGTTTAATATTACTTTTGGTGAGTCTTTAATGAGTAAACCAAGGGCATACAAGTGGTATAAACATTTCAAAGCAGGCCTTGAAGGACAGCGATTTTACAAGCGTGGATGAGATTAAAAATGCACAGTTAAGAGACCCATAAACTATTCCGAGGAAACACTTCCTAAAGTGTTTCGGGAATTGCAAAAAGCACTGCCAGTAGTGTATAGTATGTAATGAGGATTGCTCTAGATTAACAACCAAAGTTCTTACCAAGAAATAAAAATTAATGTGTGAACGCACCTCGTATGTCAAACCTCTTACTTAGATGTGCAGAATCGGTGTACATGTTTCGAAGGAAATTTCAGCAGTGTTTAGAGGAGCTAATGCGCACGTGTTTTAAGCAATATGTCTTAGAACCAGGTGTGTAGTAACCGAGATAGAGATATAGTGACAGAATACATTCAAATGCTGCTGTTCCACAAGCATCAAAGGTTTTACGTGACTGTGAAACTGTGTATAACGATGGGTTTCCTCCCAAAATTATTAGTTTTCTTTCGTGACGAGCCGGCCGAAGTGGCCGTGCGGTTAAAGGCGCTGCAGTCTGGAACCGCAAGACCGCTACGGTCGCAGGTTCGAATCCTGCCTCGGGCATGGATGTTTGTGTTGTCCTTAGGTTAGTTAGGTTTAACTAGTTCTAAGTTCTAGGGGACTAATGACCTCAGCAGTTGAGTCCCATAGTGCTCAGAGCCATTTTTTTTTCGTGACGATTCCGGTAAATGACGCGGCTTATTACCGCGTTCCTTCCTTAACCGTCCTGTTGTGGCGAGGCTGACCCTTGGATAAAATTGCAGCCGTTTGATTTGGATTGGTAGTATTAGCCAACAGATCTTTTTGTGTCGGCTCTTTAAGACACGTTGTAATAACATTAGAGACGATCGAACGCTCGTTACTCCGCAAATACCTCCTCTTCTTCGTATTCTGCACATTTTCTTGCAACACTTGGGCTTGCCATAGATACTGCGCTATTGAAGCCTAAATGTTTCTTTCGATACGTTGACGACACATTCATCATTTGGCCACACGGACGCGAGAAATTAGACGAGTTATTGGAACACCTCAATGGCATCAACAGTAATATCTTGTTCACTATGGAGGTGGAAAAAGATAATGCATTGAACTTCCTCGACGTCCTTGTCCAACGTAAACGAAATGGGTGCCTTGGCCACAGCGTCTACAGAAAACCCACCCACACAGACCTGTACCTGCATGCTACCAGCCATCATCATCCAGCACAGAAGAGCACAGTATTGCAAACATTGGTGCATCGTGCAAGAGTAATATCAGACGACGACAACCTGCCCCACGAACTGAGCCACCTACGCAAGGTTTCCAGGAATAACTGGTACAGCACCCATCAAGTGAAAGAAGTGATTTCTGGGAAATACCAGAATAAGACCAGCGACGAAGAACAGGAAAAGAAACTTGCTTTGCTGCCATTCTGTGGCTCTGTGACGGGCAAGATAAGTCGCCTGTTGAAAAGACACAAGATCAGATCGATCTTCAGGCCTCCAACGAAAATCCATCAATTACTGAGACCAGTTAAAGACGCTGTAGGTCTCAGAACACCTGGAGTATACGAAATACCTTGTGAGTGTGTCCAGAAGTACATCGGACAAACAGTGCGCACTGTGGAACAACGCAGGAAAGAACATGAGAGGTATTATCGCCTACGCTATCCAGAGAAATATGCGTTAGCTGAGCATGCGTTAGAAAACGGTCACCACATAAAATTTGGCGATACCTCTGTCGTGGCTCGCACTAACGGCTTCTGGGACAGTTTAATACGGGAAGCTATTGAAATAAAAATTACCACAAACACCCTGAATAGAGACGCCGGCTAACAGCTCAGCGCTGCGTGGGATCCAGCGATCGCGCGGTTGAAGAGGGCGCATCGAACGCCGACTCAAAACATGCCCATATATGGCAATGTCATGGGCACCAGTGACGTCACAGCCGGCAGCTAGCGTATATAAGGGCGCACCAACAGCCCACTGGCAGTCATAACAATTGACAATGGCCAAGGAGTGCTTGGCCGAAAGCTCGTGTAGTTTTAACCAATTGACGGGGTTGGAAACCCGAGAACATTTTATTCAACGGTGCTAATCGTTTGCAGTATTTTTATTAATGCTTGTGATATCCCCTAAGCTATAGTTTCTGGAACCATTAAATAAACATCTACCCCGAAACATTAGAGAATTTATTTGTACGCAGGAAACACGGTTGTAGAAGTGTAGCAGTGTGTGGGTGTGTTGGTCGGTCGGCCGCCCACGTGTTCCTCAGCCAAGAGCGGGACTCGCGGTTTCCTGCTGCAGGTACGCCGTGTGGCGGTGGCCAGGGAGGGGGAGGTCAAGGGGAGGAGGTGGGCGCCGTGGAGGGGAGACAGCGCGTGACCTCAATCAAGGCAGGCCTCGGCTCGCCTAGTGAATGGCAAGGCGCTGCTGGCGGGAGTCGCAGGCCAGCAGGCGGGGGCGGACCGGTTCCGGAGGCGGCGGCGGAGGCGGCGGCGCTCGATACGTCACACTCTGCGCTGACGGCGGCGGCGCGAGCGGCCGTCGCCACGCCGCTACTCGGAATAGCTCTCGGCCTGATAGTGAACACTGAGAATTTAATATTGGAGAATAGAATATATAATACACTACTGGTCATTAAAATTGCTACACCAAGAAGAAATGCAGATGATAAACGGGTATTCATTGGACAGATATATTGTACTAGAACTGACATGTGGTTACATTTTCAAGCAATTTGGGTGCATACATCCTGAAAAATCAGTACCCACAACAACCACCTCTGGCCGTAATATCGGCATGGTTCACCTGGGCATTGACTCAAACAGAGCTTGGATGGCGCGTACAGGTACAGCTGCCCATGCAGCTTCAACACGATACCACAGTTCATCAAGAGTAGTGACTGGCGTATTGTGACGAGCCAGTTGCTCGGCCACCATTGACCAGAAGATTTCAGTTGGTGAGATATCTGGAGAATGTGCTGGTCAGGGCAGCAGTTGAACATATTCTGTATCCAGAATGGCCCGTACGGGACCTGCAACATGCGGTCGTGCATTATCCTGCTGAAATGTAGGGTTTCGCAGGGATCGAATGAAGGGTAGAGCCACGGGTCGAAACACATCTGAAATGTAACGTCCACTGTTCAGAGTGCCGTCAATGCGAAAAAGAGGTGGCCGAGACGTGTAACCAATGGCACCCCATATCATCATGCCGGGTGATAGGCCAGTATGGCAATGCCGAATACACGCTTCCAATGTGCGTTAACCGCGATGTCGCCAGACACGGATGTAATCATCATGATGCTGTAAACGGAACCTGGATTCATCCGAAAAAATGACGTTTTGCCATTCGTGCACCCAGATTCGTCCTTGAGTACACCATCGCGCGCGCTCTTGCCTGTGATGCAGCGTCACGGTTAACCGCAGCCATGGTCTCCGAGCTGAAAGTCCATGCTGCTGCAAACGTCGTCGAACTGTTCGTGCAGATGATTGTTGTCTTGTAAACGTCCCCATTTGTTGACTCAGAGATCGAGACGTGGCTGCACGATCCGCTACAGCCATGCGGATATGATGCCTGTCATCTCGGCTGCTAGTGATACGAGGCCTTTGGGATCCAGCATGACGCTCCGTATTACCCTCCTGAACCCACCGATTCCATATTCTGCTAACAGTCATTGGGTCTCGACCAATGCGAGCAGCAATGTCGCGATACGAACAACCGCAGTCGCGATAGGCTACAATCCGACCTTTATCAAAGTCGGAAACGTGATGGTACGCATTTCTCCTCCTTACACGAGGCATCACAACAACGTTTCACTAGGCAACGCCGGTCAGCTGCTGTTTGTGTATGAGAAATCGGTTGGAAACTTTCCTCGTGTCAGCACGTTGTAGGTGTCGCCACCGGCGCCAACCTTGTGTGAATGCTCTGAAAAGCTAATCATTTGCATATCACAGCATCTTCTTCCTGTTGGTTAAATTCCGCGACTGTAGCACGTCATCTTCGTGGTGTAGCAATTTTAATGGCCAGTAGTGTATGAATTATGTTCCTTGAAATTATTATCGCTATTTTTGTCTAAAGATTTATTGTAAAGAGCTGGTCTCTTTTCAGTTTCTTCAAAAAGTAATTCTGTAGCAACCACTGGTAATATACACTGGTGATCCAAAACGTTATGACTAACTACTCAAAAGCGTATTGGTCCACTTGTGGAACGCAGTTCAGCAATGAGTCTTCGTGACATGACGTCTACACAGAAGCCACGCACTTCCCGTAATTGACGGGCGGTTGGTCTGTGGGCACGGAGCTAGCGCCCGACAGCGTCCCAGTCGGGCTTCATCAGATTCAGATAACGCAAATTTGATGGCCAAGACATCAGTTCACTATCACGCTCCTCAAACCATTACAGCACGATTCTGCCCTTGTGACACGGACAATTATCCTGCTGGAAGATTCCATCGCTGCTGAGGAAGACATCTAGCGTCTGTATCGCCTGGCCATCAAGAGTTGTTGCATAACGATTTGAATCACGGATTCAGTTATATGGCTCCTCCTGTGTATATAACGAATTTCGATTATGACTTGTGGGGTCTGAAGATGGCATCAATGTAATGCCGAAACTGGTAGCACACAACTTCATAAAATAAATTTCTACACTACATACGGCTGTTGGTAAATTATTGCATTAAGAAATCAAGCGTAAAGGGTTGCAGGTGGTCACTAACAACGTTCGCGTAGTCAACCCTTGTCATGGTGCCTTCGATTATTTCCACAGGTCCCATGGACCCCCATGTCACTGTCCCCCATAACATACACTATTGGCCATTAAAATTGCTACACCACGAAGATGACGTGCTACAGGCGTGGAATTTAACCGACAGGAAGAAGATGCTGTGATATGTAAATGATTAGCTTTTCAGAGCATTCACACAAGGTTGGCACCGGTGGCGGCACCTACAACGTGCTGACTTGAGGAAAGTTTCCGACCGATTTCTCATACACAAACAGCAGCTCACCGGCGTTGCCTGGTTAAACACTGTTGTGATGCCTCGTGTAAGGAGGAGAAATGAGTACCATCACGTTTCCGACTTTGATAAAGGTCGGATTGTAGCCTATCGCGATTGCGTTTTATTGTATCGCGACATTACTGCTCGCGTTGGTCGAGATCCAATGTCTGTTAGCAGAATATGGAATCGGTGGGTTCAGGAGGGTAATACGGAACGACGTGTTGGATCCCAATGGCCTCGCATTACTAGCAGTCGAATGACAGGCATCTTATCCGCATGGCTGTAGTGGATCGTGCAGCCACGTATCGATCCCTGAGTCAATAGATGGGGACGTTTGCGAGACAAAAACCATCTGCACGAACAGTTCGACGACGTTTGTAGCTGCATCTACTATCGGCTCGGAAGGCGTGGCTGCGGTTACCCTTGACGCTGCATCACAGACAGGAGCGCCTGCGATGGTGTACTCAACGACGAAGCTGGGTGCAAGATTGGTGAAACGTCATTTTTTCGGATGAATCCAGGTTCTGCTTACACCATCATGATGGTCGCATCCGTGTTTGACGAAATTGCGGTGAACGCACTTGGAAGCGTGTATTCGTCATCGCCATACTGGCGTGTTACCCGGCTTGATAGTATGGGGTGTCATTGGTTACACGTCTCGGTCACCTCTTGTTCGCATTGACGGCACTTTGAACAGTGGATGCTACATTTCAGATGTGTTACGACCCGTGGCTCTACCCTTCATTCGATCTCTGCGAAACCCTACATTTCAGCAGGATAATGCACGACCGCATGTTGCAGGTCCTGTACGGCCCATTCTGGATACAGAATATGTTCAACTGCTGCCCTGACCAGCACATTCTCCAGATATCTCACCAACTGAAATCTTCTGGTCAATGGTGGCCGAGCAACTGGCTCGTCAAAGTACGCCAGTCACTACTCTTGATGAACTGTGGTATCGTGTTGAAGCTGCATGGGCAGCTGTACCTGTACACGCCATCCAAGCTCTGTTTGACTCAATGCCCAGAGGTGGTTGTTCTGGCTACTGATTTCTCAGGATTTATGCACCCAAACTGCGTGAAAATGTAATCACATGTCAGTAGTAGTATAATATATTTGTCCAACGAATATCCGTTTATCATCTGGATTTCTTCTTGGTCTTGCAAGTTTAGTGGCCAATAGTGTATACATTGGTGGCCAAAACATTACGACTGACTACTCAAAAGCGTGTTGGTCCACTTGTGGAACCTAGTTCAGTAGTGATACTTCCTGACGGGGATTCGACAAGCACGTGATAGGTTTACAGAGGCTTCTGGCACCAGACGTCTACACAGAAGCCTCGCACTTCCCGTAATTGACGGGTGGTTGTGCTGTGGGCACCTAGCTGGCGCCCGTTAGCGTCCCAGTCGTGCTTCATCAGATTCAGATAACACGAATTTGATGGCCAAGATATCAACGTGAGTTCACTATCACGCTCCTCAAACCGTTACAGCACGATTCTGCCCTTGTGACACGGACAGTTACCCTGCTCGAAGATTCCATCGCTGCTGAGGAAGACATCAACGTTCCCGTAGCCCACACTTGTCATGGTGCCTTCGATTATTACTGCAGGTCCCACGGACGCCCGGGTCAATTTCCCCCATAACATAATACTGCTCCCATCGGCTTTCGCCCGTGGCGCGCTGCATGTTTGGGGAAGTCGTGCACCTGGGTGACGACGTATCTGGACGTGACCGTCGATCTGGTTTAACAATAAACGGAATTCATCCGGCCAGGCGATACGGTTCCATTTGTACGCGATCCAATCTCGATGATCCCGTGCCCACTGTAATTATAACTGGCGATGTTGCTGCGTCAGCTTGGGAACAAGTAGCAGGTCCTGTGGCGGTCGCGGAACACTACGTTCAATGCTGTGCGCTGAACGGCATGCTCCAAAATACGCGTGCCTCCGCCAGCACTGTACTCTAGCAGCAGATCTGCCACAGATCGCCGCCAATCCTGCTTTAGAGAGCGGGCAAGCCTCCGATACCTATGTTCTGTGATGATGTATGGACATCCATCTTCTTGCCGTCTACTCTTAGTTTCAGCATTCTTCAACCACTTTCCACGGATGTTCACGACAGTAGCAGGCAAACAGCCGACCGATTTCGCCGTTTCGTAGATGCTCGCTCCCAGCCACTGGGTCACAACAATCAGGCATTTGTGAAAGTCACTTAAGTCGGCGGGTTTCCACGTTTGCACCACTAGAATGATCCCCCTTTCGTCTCTGCTGCACTCATGTACTTCTCTTACCGTGTGACCTGCCCTCAACGCTACCGGGCAGCATACAGCTTCGCGTGGGCAGTGGTCATAATGTTTTGGCTGATCAGGGTACGCTCATTACATCCAGCAGATCCGTTGTCAGACATTTTAAACAAGCAAAAAGAGCTGAAAAATTAGGATAGAAGACGAACAAAATCTCTTTAATCGCTGCGATTGTTTATGTGCAAAGATGTGCACTCCCGTCGGAAACAGAAAGTTATATTTTTACGACAGAAGTAAGTTGTTGTTGGGTTGTTTGGGGAAGGAGACCAGACAGCGAGGTCAGCGGTCTCATCGGGTTAGGGAAGGACGGGGAAGGAAGTCGGCCGTGCCCTTTGAAAGGACCCATCTCGGCATTTGCCTGGAGCGATTTAGGGAAATCACGGAAAACCTACATCAGGATGGCTGGACGCGGGATTGAACCGTCGTCCTCCCGAATGCGGGTCCAGTGTCTAACCACTGCGCCACCTCGCTCGGTGACAGAAGTATCGCGCGACTAGAAAGCGCTAGTGGAGACCGAGTCTTAACATTAACAAACGTCACCAAGTGGTGTTAAAGTTATGTAAGGTCACGTATTGGCCCGAGACCGGCCAATCGGTTCCGACCGACCGCCATGTCAGCTATAAGTGGTGCCATCGAACGCAGTATAAAGGGGCGTGTGGTCAGCACACCGCTCTCCCGGTCGTTTCGTGTTTCTTGACCTTGGAACCGCTACTAATAGGTCAAGTAGCTCCTCATTTGGCCGCACGTGTGTGAATACACGCAGTTGTCCCACCAAGAAAAAGTCCTCGTTAGTATCGGAAATCGAACCCAGGCCCCCGATCGTGCTCAGCCAGGAGGACAGCCAGTTGTGTTCCGGTGACATTATTTCATTTCTACAGTGTTCTTCTGGAACTGCCCCAAAATGCAAATGGGTAAACTCTTTCATCTTGCAGGTGAAGATCCTTTTTGGGACCTGTTCGTTTTTACTCGCACACCGTCATTTTTGTCTAATTTTGTACTGCTGTGTGGGTTTTAAGGAAGTAAAATGGAGAACTAGAAGTACTGTACCCAACAACAAGACCATATCCACGTTCTGACATAAGAGATAGGGGAGTAGTGGAGTAGTGTGTGTGTGTGTGTGTGTGTGTGTGTGTGTGTGTGTGGTGGAGGGGAGAGGGCGAGGAGGCAAATTAGTTTGACATTTTACAATAAATGGTACAACATACACTTGCTACTACGTTTTAGAATATCATTTAAAATTACGGCAGACCATTTTTTAAAATAAAATTCATGAAATGTGTCTAATGGAAACGATAAGGTGTGAAAAGTAATGCCTTCAATTTTTTTACCTGGCAACGCTTAAAAGTTTTTAAATAAAACAAATGTTATTCGAATTCTAAATACTTATTCTTCATGTCTTCATATTTATTTCCCAAAACAGTCACCCTGGCAATGAACATATTTTCCTCCAATGACAGACGTGATTTTTGACATCATCACTGCAGAATGTTTGTTGACGGAGTCACACTTACCATCAAACCAATGTCCTTCTGATGAAAATCGGTTAGGGCCAAGTCGGGACTGTATGGAGGATGACCGATAGCAGTGAAGGTGTTGGATTGTTGCCGACGTCGCGGCGCTCGCGTGAGTTCGGGAATTGTCGTGCCGAAGGAGAGGGTGCTCCATGTGTAGATGAACTCTTCGACTTTAAAATTCGATTACAGTACTCTGTTTCTCACTCACGGAGATAGTTACGTTGCACACCTCCATGTTACACCCTACAGTTCAGTGCGGTAAAGAGCTGCAAATAAGTAGACATGAAGAATAAAGAGTAAACTGTTATTAACGTTTGTTTTACTTAAAAAATTTTAAGAGTTTTCACAAAAAAATTCGAAGTGATAACTTCTCAGCTCGCCATCGTAATCCTCACATGAATCCAGTCAGATCAAAAATTGGTTTGGATAAGTCAGTTTTAGAACAAGTGTCCTAAATATCTTGTTTAGACTGTGCTATAAGTTCTGATCTGGCCCCTGACATTGAAAATAAAATACAAAGATTCCAAACTGCCTGTGGTACCATTAGAAGAACAATGGGCCATAAAGTACAAAAAGAAACTTTCACGAAATTCTATTATGTCATAGCGGTTCCGGTGTTATCCCACAGAAGCGAATGTTGTGTTACCACCAACAGACAAGAAAACAAAATTCAAACACCATAGATGAGGTTCCTAAGGAAGACGAAGGGCTACACAAGAAGAGTTAAGATTAAAAACGAAGATATTTGAACAGAATTAAATATTTTCAACATGCTACAAACAATCCTGTTGGAAGAACATCCGCAAATGAGCGTTATACTATAGTTTGAAGTGCATGTCCACCGCGGCGCTTGCGGGCCACAGCACAGTTGCCACACCTGAGGATGGGCCTATGAGAGCCCGAAAAATGGTTCAAATGGCTCTGAGCACTATGGGACTTAACATCTGTGGTCATCAGTACCCTATAACTTAGAAGTACTTAAACCTAACTAACATAAGTACATCACACACATCCATGCCCGAGGCAGGATTCGAACCTCGCGGTTCCAGACTGAAGCGCCTAGAACCGCACGGCCACACGGGCCGCGAGAGCCCGAAACCAGTCATAATAATAAAAGAAATTTACAACTGAAGCGGTATTTTCAACCTCTAGTATTTTCAATATCAATGAAAAAATTAAAAAATTTCGTGAAGATTGGAAACAACACCTCGTGAGAATGCCAGGTCACAGAATTTCTCAGAAGAACTTGAAGTACAAGCAGAATGAGAAAAGGGATATTGGAAGGTCTCGTAAAAGATGGGAATGATTTTGTTTGTGAGTTCGGAATAGGCAACAGCCTAATACTTGAAAGGAAGATGATGACGATAACGTAATATAAAACGTAGACATTTTAAAAACTGAAATATTTGGTGGGATTTACCCCCTCCTGTATTACGAGAGTTAACCCCAAGTGGCGCCAACAATTATTTGAGGCTGGCAAAACATATAAAGGTACTCTAGGTCAAAGTACTAGCGAAAACAGTTCCAACAGTCAGCAAAAGGTGGGAATAAACGCAGCTGAGACCGAATTATAATTAATAATATAAATCTAAGTGCTGTTGCCGATATTAAGAGCAATGCCCTCCGCGAAGTTGAATACCATCTATGTGATCTTGCAGAAACGAACGTGCCTTAAGGCAGTAGTGCACAGACGAATGGATAATCATTCTATAGACAGACTATAACAGATTCAAATGGAGAAATTCAGTGACATAACCAATTTTGACAAAGGGGAGATGGTAATGTTCGAGCGGCTGGAAACGAACATTTCACTAGTGGACAAGCTGGCCTACTGTTCACATACTACTGTCGCGAGCATCTATGGAATATTGTAGAAGGAAGGTGAAACCATGATTATGCTACAAGGTGTGGGACGTCCACACCGCATCACGGAATGTGAAAGTCAGACACAGGCCCGCTCTATAAAGGAGGGTGGGTGACGACTTGTGGCAGATCTGACGACAGAGTGAATGCTGGCAAAGAAACGTGTGGTGTGTGGAACATCGATCCGGTGTGGCTCATCAGGAGTCGATCCATACGTGTCTCCATGTCGATGTAATGGCATCGTCAGTTACAACATAAGGCCTATATAAGTAGAACCAGAGGTTGTTAAGGGTCTCAAAAGGAGCATTAACCAACGACTGACTGAAACGGAGATAAGGAACACGACGGCGAATGGACAGCCGTGACAGATCAAATAATGAAGGCAGCAGATGATCAAATAGGCAAAAAAAAGAACGAAGTCCAGTAGAGATCCTTGTAAAACACATAAGCTATTATGTAACATGACTAGTACAGATCATTTCAAGATCCTGTATCAGTTTAGTTATATTTGTTTCATATATATGTAAAGCAGGCAATACTAGCTGCTGGGTGGCGGCTGAAAGGTTCTCACGTAAGCAAGCAGATTCAGGGACATCCCACGATTTGTGCGGAGTAGGGCAGAAGAAGTTTGTCTCAAGTTGGGTGGTAGGCCTGGGAAGGTTCCCAGGACCTGGTCGCTGTGCTCTGGAGTTGCAGTTTCCGGGAATTAATCCTCGACGTGCGACCGCAGGGGTGCCTTAGACCCGACTGCCCACTTGAGGCCTCTGTTCAGCGTGGACGTCAACAACAATCCTGCCTCTCCGTTCCCGTGGAACGTGAGAAATTCAGCTCCATCTCAGCAGCATTTCTGTTCGGACAATCCTGTGTATTGCCCTTCTAGACACTGTGTATACTTCGTCAACTAATAGCAAAAGATCGTTCAAACTCAGTAGTAACATTTGCTTGCCACATCGAGGACTTTTGTCCCATTCCCATATATTTTCATGTTTAGATGCACATTTACGTTCGTCACATTGGCTACTAGCTGTCTGCGACCCCTCCAGAGCGAGCTTGGTCTGAGGACAGAGAACCTGGCGTTCTGGTCACTCGTTTCCTGGAAGTCATCCCATACCAACTTAGTTTGTTTCCTGACTGTCATCCACTTTGGCACAGATAACAGCGGCGACGGGTCGTGGCTTTGAAGTAATGAGGCCTTGGTAAGCCGCTGGAGAGAGCTGGCACAACATTTGCATGCACAAGTTACTTATTCAAGAAAGGGGTGGGGTGGGGGGGGGGGGGGGCGATGAGATCTAACGCCACTTTCAATCACATCCAAGATGTATACGATCGGGTTCAGATCTGGAGAGTTGGGGGCCCAGCACATCAATTGGAACTCACTACTGTGTTCCTCGGACCACTCCATCACACTCCTGGCCTTGTCACATGGCGCATTATCTTGTTAGAAACTGTCACTGCCATCGGAGAACAGGACGGTCATGAAGGGGTGTACGTGATTCGCAACCAGTATAGGATACTCCTATGCTGTCACGGTGCCTTGTACGAGCTCCACTGGACCCATGGATGCCCACGTGACTGTTCTCCAGAGTGTAACTGATCCGCCGACAGCTTGTCTCTGTGCTGTGGTGCAGGTGTCAAGGAGCCGCTCTCCTGGAAGACGACGGATTTGCGCGCCTCCCATTGGCATGCCGAAGAAGATATCGGGATTCATCAGACTATGTGTCGCTCTGTCAATGCGCCAACGTCCAGTCCTGAGGGTCATGTGCCCATTTAAGTCCTGGTTGCCAAAGCCGCGGTGTCGACATTGGCACATGTATGGGTCGTCAGCTGTGGAGCCCCATCGTTAGGAGTGTTCGGTGCATTGTGTGTTCAGGCACACGTGCTCTGTGCAGCATTGAAGTCTGATGTAAGTTCCACCACAGTTTTCCGCCTGCCCTGTTTTACAGTCTTCCCAGCCTACGACGTACGACATCTGTAATGAGGGCTTTCCGCCCAATCTGGACGTGGTTTAGCCTTGGTTTCGCCACGTGTTGAAAACACTCACCACAGCACTCCTGGAACACCAGACAAGTACCAGACAAGTACCGAGCCTCTGGCCCATCACAATCTGCACTCCGTCAAACTCAGACTGATTGCGTGCCTTCCCCAGTCTACATACAAACTGTACGCTCACTCACTTCCCCTGTGTCTGATTAACAGTCATTCCTCGCCAGGTAACGCTGCTATCGCCGGACTGGTTCATAACGACAGTAAGACGATGATCATAACGTTGTTGCAGATGAGTGTAATTAACTTCAGTATTTCATGTTGATTTTCTGTGTTTTTTGTTTTGCAAGAGTCAGATTACATTAAGATCCTATGTTGGTTTTGAATTTAAATAAATGTTAAATTGTAATATCGACCTACACTAATCAGCTCTATTTTCTGTAACTTCTTTTATGACTAGGCAACCCTTATTGAACAAACGTGATGAGGAATACACTGAGGTGATTTAGAAGTGATGGTGTTTCCATTGTTTGCTGCGGACGAACTATTAATAAAATGTTGCATAATATCCAAAACTATTTATTGTGGTGACGAGTGAACAGCACTCGGAACTTTTTTTGGAGCTCAGAAAGTTACATGACGTCATGAAAATAACTGCACTTCTTGTTAAAGCGCGTATTTTACGTATACCGTATTTTGATGGATCCTGTATACTGTGGCCGCCCACTTCAGACAACATAGCGCCTACTGCATTGGCATCCCACTTCACGTCCAACCAACACTTGGTGCCTTGGTGCATCACAGGGCGTTTATTCACCAGAAAAACCTACGCCGTGAGTGTTGCAAACAAAAATATTTACCAGCGTCCACAACACAACACAACACGACACCAGGTCTCCAACAACAGCCGCCAGGGACCGCTACGCGTTCGCGGAGCCTGCAGAACAGCTTCACCAAAGGTCGCAGCTAGCCCAGGAACTACACTACTGGCCATTAAAATTGCTGCACCACGATGACGTGCTACAGACGCGAATTTTAACCGACTGGAAAAAAATGCTGTGAGATGCAAATGATTAGCTTTTCAGAGCATTCACACGAGGTTGGCGCCGGTGGCGACACCTACAACGTGCTGACATGAGGAAAGTTTCTCATACACAAACAACAGTTGACCGGCGTTGCCTGGTGATACCTTCTTGTGATGCTTCGTGTAAGGAGGAGAAATGCGTACCATCACGTTTCCGACTTTGATAAAGGTCGGATTGTAGCCTATCGCGATTGCGGTTTATTGTATCGCGACATTGCTGCTCGCGTTGGTCGAGATCCAATGATTGTTAGCAGAATATGGAATCGGTGGGTTCAGGAGAGTAATACCGAACGCCGTGCTGGATCCCAACAGTCTCTTATCACTAACAGTCGAGATGACATGCATCTTATCCACATGGCTGTAGCGGATCGTGCAGCCACGTCTCGATCCCTGAGTCAACAGATGGGAACGTTTGCAACACAACAACCATCTGCAGGAACAGTTCGACGACGTTTGCAGCAGCATGGACTATCAGCTCGGAAACCATGGCCGCGGTTACCCTTGACGCTGGATCACAGACAGGAGCGCCTGCGATGGTGTACTCAACGACGAACCTGTGTGCACGAATGGCAAAACGTCATTTTTTCGGATGAATCCAGGTTCTGTTTACAGCGTCATGATGGTCGCATCCGTGTTTGGTGACATCGCGGTGAACGCACATTGGAAGCGTTTATTCGTCATCGCCATACTGGCGTATCACCCTGCGTGATGGTATGGGGTGTCATTGGTTACACGTCTCGGTCACCTCTTGTTCGCATTGACGGGACTTTGAACAGTGGACGTTACATTTCAGATGTGTTACGACACGTGGCTCTACCCTTCATTCGTTCCTGCGAAACCCTACATTTCAGCAGGATAATGCACGACCACATGTTGCAGGTCCTGTAAGGGCCTTTCCGTATACAGAAAATGTTCGCCTGCTGCCCTGGCCAGCACTTTCTCCAGATCTCTTACCAATTGAAAATGCGTGGTCAATGGTGGCCAAGCAACTGGCTCGTCACAATACGCCAGTCACTACCCTCGATGAACTGTGGTATCGTGTTGAAGCTGCATGGGCAGCTGTACCTGTACACGCCATCCAAGCTCTGTCTGACTCAATGCCCAGGCGTATTAAGGCCGTTATTACGGCCAGAGGTGGTTGTTCTGGGTACTGGTTTCTCAGGATCTATGCACCCAAATTGCGTGAAAGTGTAGTCACATGTCAGGTCTAGTATAATATATTTGTCCAATGAATACCTGTTTATCATCTGCATTTCTTCTTGGTGTAGCAATTTTAATGGCCAGTAGTGTACTTTGATACGCCAGGCACGTGGTGGCAAATAGTTCCGGCAAATATATGCACCAAGCGGGCTTTATAGGGCGGCGCACTGCCGGCAAGGGGCAGTTCGACGCTTCGCTTGGAAGTAAACAGAGGTGCCACCCCGCGCAGCCGCTCCCAGTCGTCTCTTCTAGCTGGCCAGTATCTTGAAGATGGATTTGGTACAGTCGACGAACATGTTGACATTGTAGAATTTTTTGATTCTGATGTCTCCCCGTGAAGAGTCGGGTCATTTGTATTATTTGTAATTTTATATTTGTGACGATCCACAGTTGGGATTTAGTCTGTTGTTCTTTTGGAGATCGTATTATTGTTTCATTTAGGCGAGTCCAATAAACTGGTTTCGGACTTGTGTTTTCCGCATTTCTATTCTGCTAGCACAGATACTTCAGTGGCGACGAGTTGGTTTACGAGCGTCGCGCGTATGGCGGACGGTATTACAGGTGTTGATGAACCCTTAGCGCGAATCGCAGCGCTGTTGGAACGTGTGCAACAAACCCACAAACTCATTATTCAGCGTTTACAGGCGATGTCCACCCCTTCCTCACCCCTCACCCCCCCCCCCCGCCCCCTGCCCCCTTGGGGTGCCTAAGCGTGGGTCCCACCTCGCTTCTGGGGCTCCGTGCTGCGTTCCCCAAGTTCGACAAATTCGCTGAGCCTTAAGGCACAATGTCACTGGTGACGTACAGCGTCGCGCACCTTTTCTCGCCTATGTTGGCCTGGAAGTTTATCACCTTCTGCAACAGTTGCATCCTGATTCAAACCCCATGCTCTCTCCTACAAGGCGTTGACTTCTAGCCTATTGGATTATTTTGACTTTCAGGTCCACAAATTCTTTTGTTGCCAGGAGCTTCCTGCGTAGTCATACACGGAATGGATTGCTAAGCTGCATGGTCTCTCCTGTGGCTCTCGTTTCTCCTGTGGCAATCCCCATTGCAAGCAGTCTTATGGATCGGCAGTCATTCGTGATGATTGTTGTCCATGCCCTAAATCCTTACGGACTGATCTTCTGAAGCTGAAAGATCCCTCTTTAGACACGTGCTATCCATTATCCGCTTTCATGATCAGTCCTTTCAGAGTGCTTCCACGCTGCAGTCCCTAGCGTAGGTCTTCGCCGCCCTCCCCCGCGATGCCGGTTCACCTCACTGCAGCCGCCGCAGCAACGTCAGGGGTGTCCCCTCCTGAGGCCACGCCCGCCCCATCTGCGCCAAACGGCGGGCGCAGTGGCAGCAGCAGCAGCAGCAGCGACAACGGTTGCCCTCCTATAGTCAATTCTTTGTCACACATCAGAGGCAAGATTGCCGTTTCTGGAGGGTGACCTGTTTGGCTCGTGGAAAGCAGGGTCACAAAGCAGAGGTCTGTCGGTCCGCATCGTTGATGGCCGTGGACCACACTGCTTTTGACGCCTCCGACTCTGTTGTGGATGAGACAGACCCACTGCTGCCAATTTCTTTCGTGCAGTTGGTGTTCTTAGCACACGATGGTAGCGATTACTCTGTGCGATTGGATAGCACTCCTCTCCCATTTCAAGTGGATATGGAATCCTCTGACACCATCATTGATGAGGATTCCCACTGCAGTCGGGTTCACCGCTGCTTTGTCTGTTCCGTACTTCCCTGAAGCGCTACAGCAATGATGCCATCCGACTAAACAGATGGTTCTTGGCTTGGGTCCTGTGCCTCACTCACAATGACATAGCCAGAGCTTTGGTCCTCGCCGCCCACAAGGCCACCAACTTATTGGGAATGGAACCTTTTCTCTTACTGGACCTCGAGATATATGACTCGGGCCTGGCTGTTCAGTCATTGTCTGCAGGCAATCACTTGCAGCAGTTTCTGGATGACTTCCCAGATGTGTCCTCTGGCACTTCTGTGGGGATCTCCAGGTTCAAAGCTCTTATCGAACTTCTACCCTGAGTACTGTTCACTATCCATGACAAACTACAGCAGGAGCTTCATCTTCTAGAGGCTGAGGGCATCCTGACCCCAGTCCCCCATAGTCGTTGGGCTACACCCATCATGGTGCTTGAGAAGCCAAAAGCTTATCTTCACATTTGTGGGGATTTTAAGGCCACTGTCAACGCACAGTCTGTTATTGACTCCTATCCCATACCCAAAGTTGATGACATCCTCTCCAGGTTGGCTGCTGGCAAACTGTTTGCTGTTATTGACCTGTGGGACGCCTGCTTCCAGGTGCCTTTGGATGAGTCATCGAATGTGATCTTGGTAATCAATAACCCTTCTGGACCCTTCCGTTACAACCACCTCCTGTTCAAGGTCGCCAGTGCTCCGGCCATCTTCCAGCATTGTTGGAAACATTGACAAGGGACATTCTGGGGACAGCTAACTATCTTGATGACATTTTTGCTGCTGGCATCTCCAACCCAGACTTGGCCCGGAACCTGCAGCACCTCTTCAATGTTCTTCAGGGTGCCACTTACATTGCAAGAAGGAAATATCTCTTTTTTTCCCCTCAGGTGACCTACCTCGGCCATGTTTTGAGCGATAAGGGCTTTCGTCCAGTGCCCCAGTGTGTCGAGGCTATTTAGCAGGTGCCACCCCTGAGGGATATCTCCCAGCTCAAGTCAGTCATGGGTCAACTCAATTACTACCACAGTTTTATCCCACATGCCTCACTGCTCTGGTGGAACCCCTTCACCATCTCCTCCATAAGAATGTTACCTCGGACTGGTCGCTAGCTTGTGATAGGGCGTTCCACCATCTGAAGTCTTCTCTCCTGATTCTGGCTTGCCTTGTCCCTTATGACCCCACCAAGCTTCTCACTTTGGCTGCCAATGTGCCAGACTGTATTGTGGGGGCTGTCTTGTCTCACATCATCGATGGAGTCCAGCACCCAGTGGCCTTTGTCTCCAAAATGCTGTCCCTGGCTCAGCATAACTACAGCCAAATTGACGAGGAGGCCTTGGCTATCATCTTTGTGTTTTAGAATGTCTACAAATTCATCTACAGCTGTTGCTTCACCTTATACACCGATCACAAGCCTCTGGTATTGTTGTTCAACATCCTCAAACCCCACGGGGACTGCTTGCCGCCTCCAGTACTGGGCCTTGTTCCTCACAGAATATTCCTACAGTATCCGTTTTTGGGCCACAGCCCTCCATGGCAATGGGTATCTTCTCTCATCTCCCGGTGGGCTCCAACCCTGAGTTCGATGCTGACCTCATTGTTTGTATCCGCCTGGGTGACGCTGCTGCTGAGGCAGTGGCTGATTTGCTGCTGGATGCCAAGCTAGTCAAACATTGCATGGCAGACAACCCAACCCTCCAGGCACTGATGCACCACGTTCAGTATCAGTGGCCATTAGACCGTCATCACCTACTGCTGCCAGAGTTCTTGGCCTACTGTCACTGCCACCAGGACCTGTCTGCCAGAGGTGGGGCCCTCCTCATCTTGGGTGATAATGATCGTTGGCAGGTTGTGCTTCTGCCCTCCCTCCACCATCGGGCCTTGGAGTTCCTGCATGTTCGTGATTGGGGAATTGTCCTGACAAAATGGCTTACCTAGCAGCATGTCTAGTGGAGGGGGGTGGACGCCGCCATCACCTGCATGGTGGCCTCATGACCATCTTGTCAATGGCACCTGTCAGCACTCCTTCAATACCTGTTCCCATGGCCTCCTGCTCCTTCTCCTTGGTCCTGTTTGCACTTGGATTTCACTGGCCTGTTCCTCAGCTCCTCCTAGTTTATCCTTGTGGACGCAAGCAGTGGGTTTCCTTATGTCTCTTGCATGCTCTTCAGGACATCTGCCCATGCCATCCAAGCTCTTTCCCACATCTTTGTCATTGAGGGCCTTCTCGAAACGTCGGTGATGGACAACAGACCTCAATTTACATCTGCTGAATTTATCTCCTGCTGCACCACCCTGGGCATCCAGCTTATTCATACCACTCCCTTTCATCCTGCATATAATGGATTAGCCAAA
Source organism: Schistocerca americana (assembly GCF_021461395.2). Classification (NCBI taxonomy): domain Eukaryota; kingdom Metazoa; phylum Arthropoda; class Insecta; order Orthoptera; family Acrididae; genus Schistocerca; species Schistocerca americana. The sequence goes on along the minus strand of NC_060126.1, from coordinate 401,987,428 downwards.
CAGTTGGTCTGTATATTCAAAGTCCAGATGTCGAAACTGCAACCCCAACACTCCATGGACGACGCCCTTAGCATCCTTCTTTCCTACTACCAGTCCACTGTTCAGGGCGAGTCATTCCCAGATGAACACAGCCGCCCTTATCGGTCCGCCTTGTTTCTTCTGTTTCTGTCTTCTCCCGACCCAGCTCGCCCGCGTTCGGTATGACCCCGTTCTTCTCTGCAGGATCAGGTCTGGGCGAAGGTGTTCCCCCGGAATTGTCCCCAGTGGGTCCCCTCAGGGTCTCGTCGCTCATCGGCCGCGCTATGGTGGCAGTCACTATCGACGACGGCACGGTGTGCCGGAAGCACACCAACCAACTTCACCCCTGGTGTGGTCCACAGCCGGCTCCTCTGCCGTCTCCAGGGCTGCTGGCCCTCGGGGATGATGGTGCTCCTCTCCCTACCTAAACGCCATCTCTGCCATCGCCTCCAGTCACACCCCAGGCAGACCCTCCGGCAGAGGTCCCTACGCCCGTGGAAGTAGATCCTGTGCCTGCGACCGCCCCCGATCTCCTGTCGCTGGCGACCCCGAGGCCCAACGTCGAGATGAGCCTTCCACTCACCCCTCACTTCACATGCAACCAACACGGAATATCTGCACCAGAGGGTGTATATTCACCAGGAAAACCTACGTTGTCTGTGTTGTCAACTCAAACATTCACCGGCGGCCACAACACAACACAACTCCAGGTCTCCACCAACGGCTGCCGGGGACCGCTACCCGTTCGCGGAGCCTGCAGAACAGCTTCACCAGTGGTCGTAGCTAGGCCAGGAACGATAAGCTAGGCACATGATAGCAAACAGTTTCGGCAGATACATCCGCCAAACGGGCCTTATAGAGCGGCGCACTGCCGGCGAAGGGCAGTTCGACGCACCGCTTGGAAGTATACGGAGCTGCCATCCCGGCAGCCGCCTCTTCTAGCTGGCCCATCTCTTGCAGATCGACTTGGTATAGTCGACGAACATCTTGACACTGTAGAATTGTTTGATTGTGTCCAGAATGAGATTTTCACTCTGCAGCGAAGCGTGCGCTGATATGAAACTTCCTGGCAGATTAAAACTGTGTGCCGCACCGAGACTCGAATCGGACCGCGACATTATTGTGACGTATTTGTGACAACCCGCAGTTGGGATCGAGTCTGTTGTTCTTTTGGAGATTGTGACATTGTTTCGTTTTGGCGAGACTAATAAATTGTTTTCGGACTTGTGTTTTCCGCATTTATATTGTGCAGCATAGATACTTCACTGTATCTACACCTTTTCGATGACGTGATGCGTCAAAATAGTCATATGGCATCAGTAGACTCAATATAATGTGCTGTATGGAAACAGTGGAGAAACAGCTTGTTGATGGTAGTGGATGTAATAAACTGCACATATCTTATGTTTTTGTTGGAGTATATATGCACCTGATGAATCTTTATTTAATATGTGTGTGAGAAATGCAGTTGTATTTTCAGCCGAAATCATCGCGCGTTGTGGCGATCGTTTGTCAGCGCAGTTATGGACTTACGTTCTTCGTATCATCCACCACTGTAATGTAATTTTTTTGCTTTTTCGCGTACATAAGTACGTTCATTGTTCAGTATATCTAACATTGTGTAACTACTTGAAGTAAGAATAGATTATGTGTTTGTCGTATTGAAACACGAGAACTATTTTCTGAATCGGTGAAGTAGAGTTACTTGGTACTGAGTAAAGCTTTTGGAGTCGACGAATGTTGAACGGCTAGAGAGTATACATGCAAGTGTCGGTCGCTCTGGGGGTGAACAGCACAGTCACCCCGAAATGTCTCGAAGGAGCCCTGTGCTTCCCCAGAGTGCAATGTGCTGTATTGGCAGCATACGACACGTGTGTGCATGATGGCTGTCAGTGTTGTGCTAGCAATGGAGTGGTTACTGCTGAAATTCAATCAAAGTAGCCCTGCCATTGACGACCTGCAACCGGGGATAACGCGTGAATTACACTCATGCTCATTAATTAATGATAATGCTAGTACTAGGGGAAACAACGCTCTGGTGGGCGGTTTCCGGGTTTAAATCACCTAGGGGTATGACCATGGGGTGCATTTGGCCAGCGGTCGTTGCACGGTGGCGCTGGCAGCAGTCGACATACGCAGAGGTGTGTTGGTGCTTGTCAGAGTACGGTGCAGCGAGTAAGTGTGCAGACGTGTTCAGATGTGCTGATGGTGATTGTGTACTGAAAATGGCTCAAAGAACACATATTGATGACGTTATGAGGGGTAGAATACTAGGGCGACTGGAGGCTAGTCAAACACAGCAGGTCGTAGCACGAGCCCTCCGTGTGTCACAAAGTGTGATCTCACGATTATGGCAACGATTCCAGCAGACGGTAAACGTGTCCAGGCGCTACAGTACGGGACGTCCACAGTGTACAACACCACAAGAAGACCGATATCTCACGAAAAGTGCCCGCAGACGGCCACGGAGTACTGCAGGTAACCTTGCTCGGGACCTTACCGCAGCCAGTGTTAACAGTTGTCTCCAGACACACAGTCTACAGACGACTGGACAGACATGGTTTATTCGTCAGGAGACCTGCAAGGTGCTTTCCACTGACCCCTGGTCACAGAAGAGCCCGTAAAGCCTGGTGTCAAGAACACAGTACATGGTCATTGGAACAGTGGTACCAGGTTATATTTATGAACGAGTCCAGGTATGGTCTGAACAGTGATTCTCGCCGGGGTTTGATCTGGCGTGAACGAGGAACCAGATACCAACCCCTTAATGTCCTTGGAAGGGACCTGTATGGAGGTCGTGGTTTTATGCTGTGCAGTGGGATCATGATCGGTGCACGTACACCCCTGCATGTCTTTGACAAAGGAACTGTAACAGATCAGGTGTATTGGGACGTCATTTTGCACCAGTATGTCCCCCATTTCAGGGGTGCAGTGGGTTCCACCCTCCTCCTGATTGATGATAGCGCACGGCCACACCGAGCTGCCATCGTGGAGGAGTACCTTGAAACAGAAGACATCATGCGAATGGAGTGGTCTGCCTGTCCTCCAGACCTGAACCCAATCGGACACGTCTGGGATGCTCTCGGTCGACGTATCGCTGCAAGTCTTCAAACCCCTACGGCACATCACGAGCTCCGACAGGCACTGGTGCAAGAATGGGAGGCTGTACCCCAGCAGCTGCTCGACCACCTGATCCAGATTATGCCAACCCGTTGTGGGGTTTGTGTACGTGTGCATGGTGATTATATCCCATACTGATGTCGGGGTACATGTTGCAGGAAACAGTGGCGTTTTGTACCACATGTGTTTCGGGACGGTTTTCTCAACTTATCACCAATACCGTGGACTTAACGGATCTGAGTCGTGTGTGTTCCGTATATGCCTATGCTATTAGCGTCAGTTTTGTGTTGTGCCACGTTATGTGGCACCACATTCTGCAAATTATCCTTAATTTATGAGCATGAGAGTAGTTCCGCAAGTTGTGATGATACTCTACTCTCACTTAGTCAGGATCGGTATTTGGGATTTAATCCTTGGAAAACTAAAACAAATAGGTACTGATAAGATATTTATTGTAAAAACAGCATTCAACAAGTATTGGCCTAGAGCGTTAGTTCAAATTCATAACCTAAATTTGAGATCGGCGAAACATCTGTGACTTTAATCGAAATCGCGCCCCCGTTTATTCGACGTTAATACTAAACTGACTAGCAACGAAGTTACCAAAGCCTCCGTCCTGACTGGCACTGTTAGTAAAGAGCTCTGTGATCGATTCAGTGGAACTTAACACATGAACTATTAAAGATTGCTCATCTGCCGAGCCGTGGTACATACATCACCGATTTCTATGCTGGGAAGGGCAATTCTGCAGCGCCGGTCCGTACAGTACTGCCATACAAGGTGCATTCTGTAGCTGTAAATCTGATTGCAAAGAGGGCGTCAAATGGCGTCTGCCAAGTACTAGGGTCGAAACTATTTCAGTTCATTTCCGGACACGAATCAAGAGGTCTGCTTGTTCATAAGCCAGGAGCGGAATCTTGACTGAAGTGTGCCGCCGTAGAGAAGCGTTTCGTAAGCCCTTGGTCTGCAAAAAAGAAGCACAGATTCTCTGCTGACAGAGAAACGAATGATGGCGTTCGTAGTGGCGAAATCATCACTTTATTAAATCTAATACTGAGACTTTTCACTGGGGTCTTGTAAGCAATGTTCCACAAAGCTATCCAGCGATCTGTGTTCTCTCGACTCCCACCAGAGAGTCCTTCGCAGTGCCCAGGTTACAGTAAACCTCACCTCGTTGACGAGTACGCTCTATGGAGTCAACCATCGCGCCCGTTACAAACGGAATATCTCCCAAGCTGCCAGCCCACTGCTTTCTCTCACACTAACAAGGGGAGGCCGCCAATTGTGAAATTCAGATTCGATTCACACTGCGCATAATAAAAGCTCATGGCCAGAGGTGTAATGTGGCAAAGCACCAAGATGCACTTCTCAGCCGTTGTCGAGAAAATCGACAGTTGAAAGAAACCGTTGCGGTGAAATACTCTTTACGATTAATAATTCTCTACAGCGTCGTGGCGCAGTGGTAAGCGCTCGGGTTCGTAATCCGAAGGTCGCCGGATCGAATCTCGCGTTATGTAATTTCTTTTTTAGTATTTGTTTTTTATAATTCAAATATATATATATATATATATATATATATATATATATATATATATATATATATATATAATTCCCGGCAATAAGTTGCAACAATTATGCACATAATAAGTTGTTGAAAGTCGTTTGTCGCGGAGAAACTGGCGACATGATTATGTTTTCCGCAAACGAAGTTGTATTTCACAAATGTTATTTATTGTCTTCATAATGTTAACCACGTGTAGTTCCCGGAAGACGTAGAAACGATATTCCGAAACGAATACGTATAGCGTAAGTCAAACGTTCGAATTAGAATAGAGAGCCCACGAACACAAATTTGCTGTGGCAGGTATGAAATATAAACTCCGTTACTCGCTCGTTACACTTGAATGACAGATGTTGAATGGGCCGAAACGAGCCGCCGCATAACAGCGTAGTTGCCTGCTAACTTCGAAAGAAGGTAGATGCGGTCCCTAGCGCAACTTGTAACATTGTCGAAAATCAGTGCGGACGGGAGAGCTTTGGTGCACCCTGTTAAAAAAAAACGGAAAAATGGAGGCGGTACAATTGGAGAGCGATCCGCCTTCACCAACACGCATAAGCAATTCATTAATATATTTGAATTACAAAAAACTAACAATAAAAAAAAATTGCATGGCGCGAGATTCGATCCGGCGACCTTCGGATTACGAACCCGAGCGCTTACCGCTGCGCCACGACGCTGTAGAAAATCATTAATCGTCGAGAGTATTTCACCGCAACGGTTTCTTTTAACTGTCGATTTTCTCGACAACGGCTGAGAAGTGCATCTTGGTGCTTTGCCACATTACACCTCTGGCCATGAGCTTTTATTATGCGCAGTATGAATCGAATCTGAATTTCACAATTGGCGGCCTCCCCTTGTAAGTGCAGTTGAAACTTCTAGAACAAATCGTTACTACTACACCTCCGACTACAAATTCAGGCAGCCAGATTCTGTCTTGTGGCGAGAATTCGTCTTGGCATCTGGCGTGAGAACATCTGTGGCCGTTATCTCGCAACTACGGCAGGCATTCCTTGCACATATCTCCTTGCTAAAAAGGCTGGTGGCAGCCCGGTATCAGCCCAGTAGTAACCAATAAATGATTAATAATTTGGTAATCCCACCTAAAAGATGTGATCCAATGCAAAGTAAACATGTTATATAAGCGTACAAATTGTCCATGTTTGGTATCAAAGTCTTACCGCCTTACAGGACAGTATTGCGGAGTAATAACGATCAGTTGGGCACTGCAAGAACCAGAAGTGTTAGCTAAAGAAAGCGAGCTATCATGTTGTGGAAGGCTGGAACATTGTTGCCGTCGAACTCATGCTTCACGTCGACAACAGTAAAGACTGTAACATCAACCCACTATAGACCTGTGTAAAGACTTCCCAACGTTTTGCATAATACGGACAATATAATTCTAATACGAAACGTAAGTGCAGTCCGTCTTACAAGGCGACCACATGGCAACTGGCTACGACACTTTTTTGTATTTGTAGTACTTGAACGTAAGAACTCTGGTATCAATCAGAAAAAAACAGTTCGATGCAACTCTAAATATTCTCGAGAAAAATCGAGTTTGAAGTTTTCCGACCGTTTTCAATATAGTAAATCGAGGGCTGTTGTTCTCGACTGGTCGTGTCGCTGTGTTGTAGAACGCTCGTCACAGCGTTTGCGGTACATAGACACCACGTATATACGGAGTGAGTCACTAACTATTGCAATCAAAAATAACTCCGACACTATGATAGGAGCTGAAAAGTTTGTGGGACACATGTTGCATGGGACAACGGGGGGCATAATATGACGCTGATTTTTTTGTTGCTAGGTGCGGTCGCTTCAGAGATATGAAGGTCAACTTTGAATTTAAATGGGATGCTATAGATTCGTACTTATTTTCTGATAGCGGCTATCGAGACGAATCCAATGATGTGTAACGGTAAGGTCAACGAAGATCACAAAGGTGGCATGAACGTCCATTTGCAGAAGGTGTTCGAAGTGATGGCCATTGGTATCAACGCAGTGCTGAAATCTTCTTATCATGGATTGAGTCGTATTCCTTATCACGTCGGCACTTGTCGAAGTACATGCTCTGACAATTCTCTTTCGCATATCTTCAGGTGTAGTTGGAATGTCTTTTACGAATCCCCACAAGAAAAAATTCAGTGACGTCAAGTCTGGCGAACGAGCCGGTCACGACACATATCCTCCGCGTCCAGTCCAACGATCTGTGAATTGGCTCTGCAACTCATTTCTAGCCATCAACGAAACATATGCCGGACACCACATTCTGTTCCTTGTTCCTAAAGGTATTTCTTCCAATAACAGACCTAATGTTTCTTGCAGTGATGTGGTGTACTTCCTACCATTAAGATTTCCTTCGATGAAATAGGGGCCCATAATTCTGTCCTCCAGAATCCCACACCAAGCAATCACCGACCTCGGTTTTTGGTGTGCAACATGCCGCAGCCAACATAGATTTTCAGTTGCCCAATACTGCAAGTTATGCAAATTATCATTTGCATGGTTCGTGAAAGTAGCTTCGTCAGTAAATAAAATCAAATTAATAAATGTGTCACCCCTCTGAATCCGAAGCTGAGCCCATCGGGAGAATTCAATGCGACACATACAATCCGTAACAGTTAATTCTTTGTGGAGACTGATGTGGTAAGGATGATATTTATGGCGATGCAGGACACGAACAACACTATCTGGCTCATGCCAGATTCCCTTGCGATTTGACGCGAACCAACACAAGGACCCCGAACCACAGTGGCAAGAGTACCAATTTCCGTTTGCTCGTTAGTAACTTTCCTTTACCGGATATGTTTCCGATGCGTTAAAGATCCAGTCCTCAATTTTTCATACACGTATTTAAATGTACGACGTGTAGGGTGAGTACGTCGAGGATATCTTTCAGCGCATATGTCTCTAGCTCTCACTGAATTTCGTTGGCATTCTCCGTAAATGAGAAGTACATCGACTTGTTCTTCGAAGGAATACATCATTCACATTCACTTGATTCGACAATACTAGTCCTACCGTTCCTATTAACGTTGTATTGCGAAACCGTCGAATGGTGTTTACATGTCAATGGCACTTTAGATGGATACGCCGTATTCGGCGAATATTTACTATTTGCACGATATACGAGAGAGAATTCTGAGAGCATGTGCTTCGATAAGTGCCGAAGTGATAAGGAATACCACTCTATCCATGATAAGAAGATTCCAGCACTGCATTGATACCAACGGTCATCACTTCGAAATGGACGATCAGCCACCTTTTTGACCTTTGTTGACCTTCGTTGACCTTACAGTTACACATAATTGGATTCGTCTCGATAGCCGCTATCAGAAAATAAGTACCAAACTATAGCATCCCATTAAAAAAAACCAAAGTTAACCTTCATATCTCTGACGTGATCCCCAAAATCAACAAAAAACCAAAATCATATTATAGCCCCCGTTGTCCCATGCAACATTTGTCCCACAAACTTTTCAGCTGCTATCATACTTTCGGAGTTATTCTAGGTGGCAATAACTAGTGACTCACCCTGTATAATTAAGTCGAGCCCGACCAGTGATCTCTTCAGTGCAGATGCACACCAGACTCAATCTCTCACGGGAATCGGGAAATGACGCGAGCAATGGGACCAATGGACAAGGGGCACTACATTAGTAGAGTGTGGGCAAGGTGAGAATTTGGGCCTGGTAGGAGGCCTGCTGGGCTACTCTGTGCAGTTCCACTGACTACTGTGCCCATATGGTGCAGTGGTCAGGGAATTAGCCTAGTAAACAGGAGATCTAGGTTCAAAACCCAGTCCACCACAAATTTTCAACTTCCGCTTTGATTTAAATCAATGCCCACTCGCTGCCGAAGTCTGTTCCTTTGTGTATTGAGTAGTAAAATACATAAAGATCAAAAAAGAATTCAATTGTAATGTTTTTAAAATTCAAACAATCTTATATAAAAGATCAGTATTTAAGATTGTATATTTGCAATCAAAACCAGATTTTTGTGTGTGATATGGAATGGAGACACTAAAAGGTATCAGATAGATTATATAATGGTAAGACAGAGATTTATGAACCAGGTTTTAAATTGTAGGATATTTCCAGGGGCAGATGTGGACTCTGACCACAATCTATTGGTTATGAACTGTAGATTAAAACTGAAGAAACTGCAAAAAGGTGGGAATTTAAGGAGATGGGACCTGGATAAACTGAAAGAACCAGAGATTGTACAGAGTTTCAGGGAGAGCATAAGGGAACAATTGACAGGAATGGGGGAAAGAAATACAGTAGAAGAAGAATGGGTAGCTTTGAGGGATGAAGTAGTGAAGGCAGCAGAGGATCAAGTAGGTAAAAAGACGAGGGCTAATAGAAATCCTTGGGTAACAGAAGAAATATTGAATTTAATTGATGAAAGGAGAAAATATAAAAATGCAGTAAATGAAGCAGGCAAAAAGGAACACAAACGTCTCAAAAATGAGATCGACAGGAAGTGCAAAATGGTTAAGCAGGCATGGCTAGAGGACAAATGTAAGGATGTAGAGGCTTATCTCACTAGGAGTAGGATAGATACAGCCTACAGGAAAATTAAAGAGACCTTTGGAGAAAAGAGAGCCACTTATATGAATATCAAGAGCTCAGATGGAAACCCAGTTCTAAGCAAAGAGGGCAAAGCGGAAAGGTGGAAGGAGTATATAGAGGGTCTATACAAGGGCGATGTACTTGAGGACAATATTATGGAAATGGAAGAGGATGTAGATGAAGATGAAGTGGGAGATACGATACTGCGTGAAGAGTTTGACAGAGCACTGAAAGACCTGAGTCGAAACAAGGCCCCGGGAGTAGACAACATTCCACTGGAACTACTGACGGCCTTGGGAGAGCCATATCTGACAAACCTCTACCATCTGGTGAGCAAGATGTATGAGACAGGCGAAATACCCTCAGACTTCAAGAAGAATATAACAGTTCCAATCCCAAAGAAAGCAGGTGTTGACAGATGTGAAAATTACCGAACTATCAGTTTAATAAGTCACAGCTGCAAAATACTAACGCGAATTATTTACAGACGAATGGAAAAACTGGTAGAAGCCGACCTCGGGGAAGATCAGTTTCGATTCCGTAGAAATGTTGGAACACGTGAGGCAATACTGACCTTACGACTTATCTTAAAAGAAAGATTAAGGAAAGGCAAACCTACGTTTCTAGCATTTGTAGACTTAGAGAAAGCTTTTTGTCAATGTTGACTGGAATACTCTCTTTCAAATTCTAAAGGTGGCATGGGTAAAATACAGGGAGCGAAAGGCTATTTACAATTTGTACAGAAAGCAGATGGCAGTTATAAGAGTCGAGGGGCATGAAAGGGAAGCAGTGGTTGGGAAGGGAGTGAGACAAGGTTGTAGCCTCTCCCCGATGTTATTCAATCTGTATATTGAGCAAGCAGTAAAGGAAACAAAAGAAAAATTTGGAGTAGGTATTAAAATCCAGGGAGAAGAAATAAAAACTTTGAGGTTCGCCAATGACATTGTAATTCTGTCAGAGACAACAAAGGGCTTGGAAGAGCAGTTGAACGGAATGGACAGTGTCTTGAAAGTAGAATATAAGATGAACATCAACAAAAGTAAAACGAGGATAATGGAATGTAGTCGAATTAAGTCGGGTGATGCTGCGGGAATTAGATTAGGAAATGAGACGCTTAAAGTAGTAAAGGAGTTTTGCTATTTGGGGAGCAAAATAACTGATGATGGTCGAAGTAGAGAGGATATAAAATGTAGACTGGCAATGGCAAGGAAAGCGTTTCTGAAGAAGAGAAATTTGTTAACATCGAGTATAGATTTAAGTGTGAGGAAGTCGTTTCTGAAAGTATTTGTATGGAGTGTAGCCATGTATGGAAGTGAAACATGGACAATAAATAGTTTGGACAAGAAGAGAATCGGAGCTTTCGAAATGTGGTGCTACAGAAGAATGTTGAAGATTAGGTGGGTAGATCACATAACTAATGAGGAGGTGTTGAATAGGATTGGGGAGAAGAGTAGTATGTGGCACAACGTGACTAGAAGAAGGGATCGGTTGGTAGGACATGTCCTGAGGCATCAAGGGATCACAAATTTAGCATTGGAGGGCAGCGTGGAGGGTAAAAGTCGTAGAGGGAGACCAAGAGATGAATACACTGAACAGATTCCGAAGGATGTAGGTTCCAGTAGGTACTGGGAGATGAAGGAGCTTGCACAGGATAGATTAGCATGGAGAGCTGCATCAAACCAGTCTCAGGACCGAAGACCACAACAACAACAACAACATGGAATTAAAAATAAGAAGACGTCATTCTTAAAAAATCAATCAGATATTATCAGTTAGCATACATTTGATGAAATTTATATTAAAATGATGTACGTATTCGAATCGGACGAGGAAGAAAAACGAAAAAATAATGATCGAAACGAGACTCGGACCGGCGACTACCAGTCTCGAGCACTACTGACTTTTTCCATCTTTGAGTATTTTAAATTTCACTGAATTGCTAGTAGAAAAGGTGCCTCTGTTCGAAATTTTCCATCAACCGGGAATCGAACTCAATACACTGACGTGGCAGGTGAACATTCTATCACGCAGGCAGTTGGCCGGTCGAGAAAAATAGACGTTGCTTTAACGTACTTTAAGCAGCGCAGAAAACGTCAAAATCTCTTTTCTCAAGAATATTTGAGAGTTGCATCGAACTACACTGACAGAATAAAAGCAAACACCGAAAAATGATTGATGTAGAGTAATGAAATTTCTGGAATACATTCGTCTAGGTAATTAACACTGCAACATCGCACACTAATGTAAGAGCGAGATAAGCCACTGAAAATGTGAAATTCTGACAAATTAATAACCGATGCAACCGCCAGAAAGTTGCATACAAAACGCGTAGCATTATCTTGTACAGGTGCCGAATGACATTTTATGGGATACAGCTATAAGCCTGTCGTCTTTGGTCGGTCAATATAGGGACGGTTAATGCTCCTCGTGGATGACGCTACAGTTGCCGACCGATGATGTCCTATAAGTGCGCGACTGGAGACAGATCTGACGCCGGAGCAGGACAAGGCAACATGTTGTCACTCTGTTAGCCGGCCTATGTGGCCGAGCGGTTCTAGGCGCTTCAGTCCGGAACCGCGCCGCTGCTACGCTCGCAGGTTCGTATCCTACCTCGGGCAAGGATGTGTGTGATGTCCTTAGGTTAGTTAGGTTTAAGTAGTTCTAAGTCTAGGGGACTGATGACCTCAGATGTTAAGTCCCATAGTGCTTAGAGCCATCTGAACCATTTGAACACTCTGTTACAACGGCAGTATGTGACTGAACGCTATCCTGTTGGAAAACACACCCTGGAATGATATTCATGAATGGCATCACAACAATCGAATCGCCAGAGTGACGTACAGTTTTGCACTCACTGTGCGTGGGAAACCCACGAGAATGCTCCTACTGTCTTGCGAAATCGGACTCCAGACCATAACGCCAGTTATAGGTACAGTGGCACACAGACATGTTGGGTGCAGATCCTCAACTGGCCTCCTTCTGTCCAATACATGACCATCACTGATACAGAGGAAGAATCAGTTTCATCATAAAACCCAAAAATACTCCACCCTGCTCTCCAAAGACACCATTGAACTCGCAAATGATGGTGGTTTGGGGTCAGTGCTGCAGGATATCTGGCTCGGATCTGTCCTTGAAAGTAACCGATTTGTAACAGTTCATGATGTCAGTGTGGTGCCAACTGTTGCTCAAACTGCTGATGCAGATGCAGTACAATGCACCACAATCACGTTCACAATAAGTCGGTCTTTCCTCTCGGTAGTGCCTCGTGGACGTCCGGAGCCCGGTCTTCTTGCTACCGTACTTTCTCGTGACCACCGTTGCCAGCAGTCATGTACAGTGGCTACATTCCTGCCAAGTCTTTCTGCAGTATCGCAGAAGGAACATCCAGCTTCTCGTAGCCCTATTACACAACCTCGTTCAACACAGTGAGGTGATGCGACTACGAAGGCTTTCGCGGCGTAATAATTGATAATATTCTTCTCGGGTATGCAGCCGGATCATAACGTCTTCATGACACAATATTTCCGCGGTCCAACTGGCCGCCATCTTCAGGTGAGAGTGCTGGTGCACGAACTCGCCGGAACTGACTTCCCAGCGCAAGCGGCGGCCCCTATATAGGCCGCAGAAGACCCACAACGCGTGCGCGAGAAGGTGCCGTGACTGCCCTCTAGCGCAGTAGACATACCCCGCCGCCAGTGGTGGAAACGGGCGAAATCGAGATATCGCTGTCAAAAATTAAAAATTTTTTATTCCGACGATCGAACCACAGACCGTTGTTTTTTAATGTCAGATAACACCGGATCCCAAGTCTTACTTAAAAGATAACCCTTGTCTCTATTAATAAGATTGTCAGATAAACGAATCTCTATGGATTCTTTTAAAATACAGTCCCAATATCGAGATGCAGGGGCAACCATTTGTGTCTCGTCATATAGTATTCTCTGTCCCTCGGTGAGACAGTGTTCCGCCACTGCAGATTTCTCAGGCTGAAGCAGCCGTGTGTGCCGCTGATGCTCAACACATCGGTCCTGAATGGTCCGGATTGTCTGACCAATATAAGCCTTCCCACAGTGGCAAGGGATCTTATACACACCGGGCTTCCTCAAACCCAAGTCATCCTTAACAGAGCCAAGCAGCGCTCTAATCTTGGCTGGCGGACGGAAAATACTTTTGATATGATATCTTTTCAGAATTCTTCCTATCTTCGAGGAAATACTCCCAGCAAAAGGCAGAAAAGCCACCGATTTGCAGGTATCTTCTGGTGGTTCAGGCGAAGGTCCAAACTGGAAAGCACGACGGATCTGTTTATCTGTATAGCCATTCTGCTTGAACACAATCTTAAGATGGTCCAATTCTTGTGTCAAGCTTTCTCCATCTGAGATGGATTGACAGCGATATCTCGATTTCGCCCGTTTCCACCACTGGCGGCGGGGTATGTCTACTGCGCTAGAGGGCAGTCACGGCACCTTCTCGCGCACGCGTTGTGGGTCTTCTGCGGCCTATATAGGGGCCGCCGCTTGCGCTGGGGAGAGCGGCCTGAGCTGGCGAGGCGAGCGCATCGCTGCCGTTGCGCGCTTCGCTTACTCGGCCGTTGAAAGCTCGTGAAGAGGTTTTCTGTGCTGTGGGCGCCGCGGATAGCAAATTGTCGTGCGTTGTTTTGACAACGCGTGCAAATTGTCGTGTTCCGCGCCTCGAAGCATGGGGAAGAAGGGTGCGCAGAGGAAACCTGCCGCTACGAAGGGTCCTTCGGTTGTGCAACTCACTGAGTCTGCCGACCGTGCAAGGAACTCCAGAGAAGACGAGTCGCGGCCTGTCCCCCCCTTGTACGTCAAGTGCAAAGGCGGGTGGACAGCGCTGTTCGACACCATGACGAACTGCGCTCGGAACGAGGTGGTCTACGAGTCTGTCGACACAGACTCGCTGATCTGCGTTCGAGCTGCAAACGTGGCCGACCACAGGGCGATCAAGGTCGCAGTGGCCGACCACATCGTCGACGCGCCGCCGGCGCGTGAGAAGGCACCTTCCGTAGGAAGGACGAAGACGACTAAGGCACTCCTCAGGGGGTTGCCTTGGTGCTGTGACGAGGCAGCGGTCCGGGAGGGGCTGCTGCGAGCCGGGTTTGGTAATGCAGCCGCAAGGTTGCACAACCAGACCAACAGGAAGAGGGCGCCGCTCTATGCCGTGACCGTGCAAACGGTCGACGGCGGGAGCGACATCTTCGACTTGCGGAAGTTGCTGGGCTTCCCGGTTACGACGGAGGCTCTCCCGACCGCCATGGACCCTCAGCCCCAGTGCTTCAGGTGCCAGGGCGAGGGCCATGTTGCGAAGTATTGCCGCAACACGGCGCGGTGCGTCAAGTGCTCAGGTGAGCACGGCAGCCGCGCCTGCGACCGCGGCAGCAACGCTCTGCCGACTTGTGTCCGGTGTGGCGGCCCGCACGTCGCCAGTTGGCGCGGTTGTGCGGCTTTCTCAAGCCGCAACCGCGCCGGGGGCGGCGAGGCGGCCGCGGCCGCACCGACGCAGCAGCAGAAGAGAAGACGACGTCGGAAACGGCGTAGGGCGGAGAACAGCCCGGTGCAGCTGAGGGACGGTGCAGCAGCAGATCCACCTGCCAGGGGCGGGGACGGCCGCTCGGAAACGGGCAGCCAGGACGCAGCTCGCCCTCCCGCGAAGAGATGTGACCTCGAGCTCGGCATCGCCGTGAAGGAGGCCACAGCAGCCCTCAAAGCCGTCATGGCGGCGGAGAGGGCTGCCTTCGCAGCCGCCGTGACTGCAGAGAAGGATGAGTCCTTGAGGCAACTGCGAGCAGTCTTCGCCCAAGGCCTCAGTGCAGTCGTACCTGCGAACACTCCTGCGACCTCGCAGAAGGACGTTCGCGCGCCTGTCCCAGCGGTTGCCCCAGCAGCACCGCAGGTGAAAGGTGCAAAGAAGAAAACCGCCAGGGCAGTCTTCATCGCGCAAGCGTCGCCGCGCTGCCGCGCCGAACTTTTGTGTTACAGGGAGTAAGCCACTGCGGCCGGCCCAGGAGACAACGAGGGAGCCCAGCCGCGGCACCGGACTGACCCAGCTAACGACCACGCAGTACATAGGTAACGTTGCACGATACCTCACGCTAACCCCCCTCACCTTGCATGCTCTGTCGCAGCTAGCAAACCGCTACTGCTCTTACTACCCGCCCTACTGTCGCAGAGGTTTTTTTCCCTTGGCGCTGGCCTTGGCACTTTTTTTCCTCTGCTCTTACAACCGCTACCCTTCGATCGTTTTCGACCACTTCTATCTCCTGATGGACCATGTTAATGAGTAGTCTTACCCAGACGCATGGATAACATCACAGCCTGCATCCTGTGACGCCTTGATTCAAAACTAACACGCATACGGAGGTGACAGTAGAACTTTTGTGTTGGTCACCACGTTGGTGCGGGCGTGGAGGGGCCCCATCCTTAGTTTAGTTTTGCTGGGAAGTCAGTTCCGGCGAGTTCGTGCACCAGCACTCTCACCTGAAGATGGCGGCCAGGTGGACCGCGGAAATGTTGTGTCATGAAGACGTTATGATCCGGCTGCATACCCGAGAAGAATATTATCAGTGAGGTGATGATAATGGCCTGTTTGTCGCCTCAAAGACACTCTTGACTAACATGAACTCACCACATCCAATCTCCATGGTAACTAAAGCTCACGACCATTACAGCGTGTATTTAAAGAAAACCTGATTTGCACCCTCTTAGAGACGCTACAAGTGCCACTCTTATTTGACTGGTATGAAACTTGAACAGAAATCGTCTTTCAGATGCAGAATCACACCTACCAGCTTTTGTTTATGTCGCACAACTCCTTCTTGGTGGTGCAATTTTTTTTCCGTCAGTGTATATTTACAGTGAAAACTCGAATTGTTCAAATGGCTTTGAGCACTATGGGACTTAACATCTGAGGTCATCAGTCGCCTAGAACTTACACTACTGGCCATTAAAATTGCTACACCACGAAGATGACGTGCTACAGGCGCGGAATTTAACCGACAGGAAGAAGATGCTGTGATATGCAAATGATTAGCTTTTCAGAGCATTCACACAAGGTTGGCGCCGGTGGCGACACCTGCAACCTGCTGACATGAAGAAAGTTTCCAACCTATTTCTCATACACAAACAGCAGTTGACGGGCGTTGCTTGGTGAAACATTGTTGTGATGCCTCGTGTAAGGAGGAGAAATGCGTACCATCACGTTTCCGACTTTGATAAAGGTCGGATTGTAGCCCATCGCGATTGCGGTTTATTGTATCGCGACATTGTTGCTCGCGTTGGTCGAGATCCAATCAATGTTAGCAGAATATGGAATCGGTGGGTTCAGGAGGGTAATACGGAACGCCGTGCTGGATCCCAACGGCCTCGTATCACTAGCAGTCGAGATGACAGGCATCTTATCCGCATGTCTGTAACGGATCGTGCAGCCACGTCTAGAACCCTTAGTCAACAGATGGGGACCTTTGCAAGACAACAACCATCTGCTAGAACAGTTCATCGACATTTGCAACAGCATGGACTATCAGCTCGGAGACTATGGCTGCGGTTACCCTTGACGATGCATCAGACAGGAGCGCCTGCGATGCTGTACTCAACGAAGAACCTGGGTGCATGCTGTTTACAGCATCATGATGGTCGCAACCATGTTCGGCGACATCGCGGTGAACGCTCATTGGAAGCGTGTATTCGTCATCGGCATACTGGGGTATCACCCAGCGTGATGGTATAGGGTGCCATTGGTTACCTCTCGGTCACCTCTTGTTCGCATTGACGGCACTTTGAACAGTGGACGTTACATTTCAGATGTGTTACGACCCGTCACTCTACTCTTCATTCGATCACTGCGAAACGCTACATTTCAGCAGGATAATGCACGACCGCATGTTGCAGGTCCTGTACGGGCCTTTCTGGATACAGAAAATGTTCGACTGCTGCCCTGGCCAGCACATTCTCCAGATCTCTCACCAATTGAAAACGTCTGGTCAATAGTGGCCGAGCAACTGACTCGTCGCAATACGACAGTCACTATTCTTGATTAAATGTGGTATCGTGTTGAAGCTGCATGGGCAGCTGTACCCGTACATGCCATCCGAGCTCTGTTTGACTCAATGCCCAGGCGTATCAAGGCCGTTATTACGGCCAGAGGTGGTTGTTCTGGGTACTGATTTCTCAGGATCTATGCACCCAAATTGCGTGAAAATGTAATCAAATGTGAGTTCTAGTATAATATATTTGTCCAATGAACACCCATTTATCATATGCATTTCTTTTGGTGTAGCAATTGTAATGGCCAGTAGGGTAGAACTACTTAAACCTAACTAATCTAAGGACTTCACACACATCCATGCCCGAGCCAGGATTCGAACCTGCGACCGTAGCGGTCACGCGGTTCCAGCCTGAAGCGCCTAGAACCGCTCGGTCACAACGGCCGGCTACAATGAAAACTGAATTTTTGTATGCGATATGTAATTAGAAATAAGAAGACGTGCCTTCTCAAAAAATACAATTACATATCTGTTCGTTGGCATACATTTGATGAATTTTATATTTAAATAACGTAGGTATTCGAACTGAACGAAAAAACGAGAAAAATAATGACCGAAACGAGTCTCCAACCACCGATTACCAACCTGGAAGGCTACATATTTTTTCCATCCTTACTTATTATTTTAAACTTCACGGAATTGCTGGTAGAACAAGCACCTCCGTTTGAAAATTTTCAACAGCAGGCAATCGAACCCACAACACCGACATGGCAGTCGAGCACTCTACTACACAACCAGACGGCCTGTCGAAAAAAATCGACCTTGCTTTAGCGTATTAATGATCGAACTCTTCGAAGTCAATTTTCTTTAGAATCGAACTATTTTGGGGGATTATTGTTTGATATCTGAAATTTATATGCCCTGGATACAAAAAAGTACAAAAATTCAACTGTTGTATTGTCCCCTTATCAGTTACCTTCCCAGGTCATTATTCCCTGGAACAGGATCCAAGTCCCACTTTTCAGTATTTTGAGTCTCATTCCACAAACGAAAATTTTTACTTATTACTATTGCCAGAAACACATTGCTTCTGAGCAACTGAACTCATTAATCTAAACTGGAGTAACGACAGGGTTTGCAAGAGCTATTGGAAAGAACATAATGTTGCAAATTCCTCCATTTTACTTAACTGCACTGGTGTTCAAAATTAAAGAACAAACAGAAATTTTGCAAAGTTGCGGTTATTTCGGCACAAAAAGTATAAACAGGTGATAGGAAAGTAGAAACAATGTAAAGAATACGGAAAGTGAACAACTGTAACATGCATGACGGTAGACAAATATGTTCTTCGTTTTTTCCAACTTAATGGATTTAGACACACACTCCGACAACTGGATAATGTGCTCAGTATGGGGTGCGACCACCTCTGGCAGCAGTGCATGCCTGACAACGATGGGGTATGCTGTAAATGTAAAATGTGAATGTCGTGTGACTAGGGCCTCCCGTCGGGTAGACCGTTCGCCGGATACAAGTCTTTCGATTTGACGCCACTTCTGGTACTTGCGCGTCGATGGGGATGAAATGATGATGATTAGGACAACGAAATGCCCAGTTCCTGAGAGGAGAAACTCGCCGACCCTGTCGGCAATCGAACCCGGGCCCTTACGTTTCATTTTCCGTCGCGCTGACCTCTTTCTTTTATTGTTGATCTCATTTTGTTCTATATTGTTCGTTGTATTTGTTTATGGTGGACGTCCGATGGCACCTGTTCAGGTTGTTCGGTGATCCGTTCTCTCAGTTTTTTTTATTACAGAGGGTAGCGAAACCCTCTGACCGAAGAGGCTGAGCCACCGTGCTGGCGACCACTCAGCTACCGGGGGCGGTCGCTGTAAATGATGTCATCAATCTCATGTTGAGGCAGTAAGGCTCATTCTTGTTGCAGAACTACTCGCAAGTCTTGAAGAGTGGTTGGTGGATGCTAACATGATGCAATCCATGTCCCTAGTGAATCCCAGACTTCCTCTGAGGGATTCAAATCGGGAGAGCGAGCAGACCACGCCACGCGTGCAAATTCTTCCGTATCCAAGAAAATATCAACCACTTTTGCTCTATGAGGCTGAGCATTATCGTCCAACAATACGAAGTCTGAGCCTACAGTACCTCACAATTACCGCACATGAGGTCCCAAGATCTCTTTACAGTACCTGACAGCATTTAAACCTTGCTGATTCACCCATACAATTTCATGAAGAGGTATTCGAGTGGTCAACATAATCGCCGCTCACACTACTAGGGGCCTTCCCCGATATCGGTCTCTTTCCACAATGTTTGGGCCCCAAAATCTTGTTCCACATTACCTTCAGATGCGAATCCGTCGAGAATCACTCTCCAGACCAAACCGGGACTCGTCTGTGGAAAGAACATTGGCCCACTTTGCGACCGTCCAGGTGGCATGTTGACGACTCCATCCTAGACGTTCCCTTCTATGAAGACATGTCGGAGGTACACATACAGCAGGAACCCGGAAATAAAGGACACACTGCAGAAATCTTTTGTACACCGTTTACCCCGGTAAAACGTGTCCAGTGGCTGCTGCGAGGAAAGACGCCAGTAGTGCAGTACTAAGACGGTACTGTCGTCCCCTTATAGCCAAATAATGGTCCTCTCATTCTGGTGTCACACGCGATCGGTTCTGCTCTGGTCTTTGCGATACAGTTGTGAGGTAATGGGCAGTTGTGGCGCCCTGGAAATATTCTAATTTCGGAGTTGGCGTGGCCGTGCGGGGACACCTCGGCGGGCCGCGGCCCGGCAGCAACCACGTGGATGCTAACGTGTTGCAACCCGCGTCCCTAGTGAGTCCCAGACTGTTGGGCGTGAAGGGTAGCTCCAGGGCGTGGTCGAGCCGCGTGGCTGGGAATTCCACGGTGACGCTGTGTCGATGAAGGAGACACCCGGAGTGCCAAAGATGGCGGACTTTGTGAGACCTTAAATGGCAGACATTTCACAGTTTGCATAAAAATTAATAGTAGCCAGATGACTCATGATACCTCAAAAAGAAACATGTACATCACCATTATTTGCACAAAGATTCTGATGGTGTGATCAGATTTTCAGTATCTTTATTAGTTTAAAGTTTAGTATCTGACTGTAAATTATACAGGGCTATTACAAATGATTGAAGCGATTTCATAAATTCACTGTAGCTCCATTCATTGACATATGGTAACGACACACTACAGATACGTAGAAAAACTCATAAAGCTTTGTTCGGCTGAAGCTGCACTTCAGGTTTCTGCCGCCAGAGCGCTCGAGAGCGCAGTGAGACAAAATGGCGACTGGAGCCGAGAAAGCGTATGTCGTGCTTGAAATGCACTCACATCAGTCAGTCATAACAGTGAAACGACACTTCAGGACGAAGTTCAACAAAGATCCACCAACTGCTAACTCCATTCGGCGATGGTATGCGCAGTTTAAAGCTTCTGGATGCCTCTGTAAGGGGAAATCAATGGGTCGGCCTGCAGTGAGCGAAGAAACGGTTGAACGCGTGCGGGCAAGATTCACGCGTAGCCCGCGTACATGCTGGAAAATTGGCTCATGCCACAACTGGAGACCGACAGCGCCGACTTAATCTTTCAACAGGATGGTGCTCCACCGCACTTCCATCATCATGTTCGGCATTTCTTAAACAGGAGATTGGAAAACCGATGGATCGCTCGTGGTGGAGATCACGATCAGCAATTCATGTCATGGCCTCCACGCTCTCCCGACTTAACCCCATTTGATTTCTTTCTGTGGGGTTATGTGAAAGATTCAGTGTTTAAACCTCCTCTACCAAGAAACGTGCAACAACTGCGAGCTCGCATCAACGATGCTTTCGAACTCATTGATGAGGACATGCTGCGCCGAGTGTGGGAGGAACTTGATTATCGGCTTGATGTCTGCCGAATCCCCAAATGGGCACATATCGAACATTTGTGAATGCTTAAAAAAACTTTTTGAGTTTTTGCATGTGTGTGCAAAGCATTGTGAAAATATCTCAAATAATAAAGTTATTGTAGAGCTGTGAAATCGCTTCAATCATTTGTAATAACCCTGTACAAGTAACACCCAGCAATGGTTTTCTAAAATCTAAACGGTTCATCCGATTGAGACGACCGACGTGTTTTTATAAAGCTATAAGTGTAAACCTAAGTTGGTATAAATTACAGGCATGTAAGTTGAATAGTACGTGAGTTATTGGAGGTCAAAGTGGCCGATTACTATCGATCGCGTCAGGTCGTAAGTACTCCACAGTTACAAGAAAAAACGGTAGCAGCATGCTTATAAATACACTCCTGGAAATGGAAAAAAGAACACATTGACACCGGTGTGTCAGACCCACCATACTTGCTCCGGACACTGCGAGAGGGCTGTACAAGCAATGATCACACGCACGGCACAGCGGACACACCAGGAACCGCGGTGTTGGCCGTCGAATGGCGCTAGCTGCGCAGCATTTGTGCACCGCCGCCGTCAGTGTCAGTCAGTTTGCCGTGGCATACGGAGCTCCATCGCAGTCTTTAACACTGGTAGCACGCCGCGACAGCGTGGACGTGAACCGTATGTGCAGTTGACGGACTTTGAGTGAGGGCGTATAGTGGGCATGCGGGAGGCCGGGTGGACGTACCGCCGAATTGCTCAACACGTGGGGCGTGAGGTCTCCACAGTACATCGATGTTGTCGCCAGTGGTCGGCGGAAGGTGCACGTGCCCGTCGACCTGGGACCGGACCGCAGCGACGCACGGATGCACGCCAAGACCGTAGGATCCTACGCAGTGCCGTAGGGGACCGCACCGCCACTTCCCAGCAAATTAGGGACACTGTTGCTCCTGGGGTATCGGCGAGGACCATTCGCAACCGTCTCCATGAAGCTGGGCTACGGTCCCGCACACCGTTAGGCCGTCTTCCGCTCACGCCCCAACATCGTGCAGCCCGCCTCCAGTGGTGTCGCGACAGGCGTGAATGGAGGGACGAATGGAGACGTGTCGTCTTCAGCGATGAGAGTCGCTTCTGCCTTGGTGCCAATGATGGTCGTATGCGTGTTTGGCGCCGGGCAGGTGAGCGCCACAATCAGGACTGCATACGACCGAGGCACACAGGGCCAACACCCGGCATCATGGTGTGGGGAGCGATCTCCTACACTGGCCGTACACCACTGGTGATCGTCGAGGGGACACTGAATAGTGCACGGTACATCCAAACCGTCATCGAACCCATCGTTCTACCATTCCTAGACCGGCAAGGGAACTTGCTGTTCCAACAGGACAATGCACGTCCGCATGTATCCCGTGCCACCCAACGTGCTCTAGAAGGTGTAAGTCAACTACCCTGGCCAGCAAGATCTCCGGATCTGTCCCCCATTGAGCATGTTTGGGACTGGATGAAGCGTCGTCTCACGCGGTCTGCACGTCCAGCACGAACGCTGGTCCAACTGAGGCGCCAGGTGGAAATGGCATGGCAAGCCGTTCCACAGGACTACATCCAGCATCTCTACGATCGTCTCCATGGGAGAATAGCAGCCTGCATTGCTGCGAAAGGTGGATATACACTGTACTAGTGCCGACATTGTGCATGCTCTGTTGCCTGTGTCTATGTGCCTGTGGTTCTGTCAGTGTGATCATGTGATGTATCTGACCCCAGGAATGTGTCAATAAAGTTTCCCCTTCCTGGGACAATGAATTCACGGTGTTCTTATTTCAATTTCCAGGAGTGTATATTTATTCATCTATGTCTTTGTTTATATCAGATATATACTATTCATGAATAAATTAGTCAAATATTTACTGTGTTTTAGAAAGCACAAAGACATTAGTCTACTGGTCTACTTTTGCTTGCTATTCCTTTGATATCATCATCATCATCTTGGACAGTTTCCAGCCACTGGCTGGGTCTGTCGGGAACACAAGCCTCTCCATCGTGTTCTGTCTTTCCACCATTCCCCCTCTTCCACCTTCGTCCAGTTCTCTCCTCTTCTCGTCACACATTCCTTCACTCCCTTCACCCATCTATCTATTGGTCTTCCTCTGGGCCTCTTCCCCTCCAGTTGCAGATCAAACATCCTCTTTGGAATTCTTCCCTCATCCATTCTCTTCATGTGTCCATACCACTGCAGTCTTGATTTTTCTATCCTGTCCTGTACTGGTTCCTCCTTTAGTCTTTCCCTCACATACACATTTCGCAATCTGTCTCGTCTTGTTACACTCAACCTGCTCCTCTGGAACTTCATTTGATATATGTTTATTTAATTTGTTTTTGTATTTAATAATGTATGTTAGAGCGTATTTATGGTCCAGCCGTAGGAATATTTATTTAGTTTCAAGTTATTTAAATGTAAATCCAGTATTTCGAACGTGCTTCATTATGTTTGTGAATGTGCGTTGGCTTGAAGACATGGTGGGAGCGCTGTAGCCAATCAGAGCGCTCGTGAATGGGGAGACTGGATGGAAGTGTGAGAAGAGTACGGGAGAGGACACAGGGAGGCCCGGGACAGTACGACACGAGAGAGACTTGGAGTGTGGAGCGGTTTGCGCTGAGATAGAAATACTTGGAGTGCGGACTTGTGAACTTGTGAGATTTCCGAGGTTTCTACAGGGAAGACGTAGTGTGCGTTTAGAAGTGAATATCTCGTGAGCTATGTTGTCTTTCATAACTAGTTATGTGCAGTAGGAATCTATTGTTTCTCTCTTATTCAAATTATGTTCTATTTAATTGCTGGACCACCGACAGCAGTAAGTGTTTTGCAGAAGTATACCACATTCTCAAAAGTACTTCTACTATCATATTCATCATTTTGAGCCGTGTGTACTTCCATCTTTCCACGGCTCGTTTCCTGAGCGTCGTGTGGAGCCAATATCTTTGGTAATCGACAGTGTTTGGGCGCGATCGGGCTCTAGCATCTCGTTGCTGTCTTTTATTGCTTCGCTTCTATTTCGTTTTTCCGCATTTGTTCAGGGTTGGTATTTTAGGAAGCTCTTTCGTTTGAACTCCCGCCCGTAGTGTACCCACTATCGATTGCGAGTTCTGTCTTTGGCGTACTTAGAAACCGTAGGTTGGTAACACGACCGACTCACGTGTTTACTGCAGCAGATTCTGTAACCTCCCCCTCACTTATCGACCTTAATGACAGTGAAAAATTATACCGCGTGTACCTAATGGAAATTTGGGAAAAGCAATCGTCACCGAAGTTAATCTGTCGGTAAAGAGGGAGGAAAGGGTTACATCTAAATGAAAGGAAAAATGCCAATGAAATTGGTGGAAATTAATTTTCAAAAGGGGTAAAGTTAATAAAGAAAGTAAATGTGCGGCCGTTACATTAACAATTAACTAGCGATAATTATATATTTGAGATTTGGGGGAAATTACGGTCGCCAGTCCTAAGGACAATTACTATAGTAACTGAAAAAAGAAAGGTTATTACACATATAATTAGCACTAGAAGCGTGGCAACTGAAGGTTGACATGTGTAGTGTGAAAACTGAAAGTTTGTCAGAAGTAACAAATTTCACTACACTCTGACTTAATTTAGCAAAAGAATTAATAAAACCGGAAAATCGAAAGTTAATTTAGTGACTGAAATTAATAGTGAGCTTTGTTTCTGAAGCATATTGAAATTCAGTAAAATACGGTTAGTCTTGGGCTACCTCAACAATCATTACAAAAGCTACTTGAATCTACGCAATTTAGAAATAAGAGATTTAACTTTGAACTTGAATTAAATGATTCTGAACAATTAACAGTAGTACAATTTTATACGTTCCAAGCTGATCTGCAGTCACAGGTAAGCTAAAATACGGTAACAGAACTCGCACTCTTAATTTGTGCTTGTATAATCTAAATATTGTAGCCAGCCATGAATACTTTAACTGAACTTCGAAATTAAAGCAGTGAAATGGAATACTATTACTTTAATGCTGGCGTTTGAATTTCAACGACACTCGGGTTCATTCCGGAAAAGGAAGGGACCCTGCTTGGTAATGCAATTGGGACAATGAGCAACAAATGTTCATGCTAAGTTGCTGTAATTATAGTTACGAAAATGGAACAGTTTGAAAAGCTGAGGCCTGCCATACAGTTCTAAAACTTTACGTGCTTCCAGTCTTCCATGTTGGTTGATTGAAGGTTTGAAGCCGTCGATCGAGGAGGCGGCGACAGTCACTCATTGTCGGCCGTCGCTGTTGCAGAAGCTGGATGTCGGCGCGCCTTCTTCTCGACACGGTTACCAGACGAAACGGGCTCTTGATGTGCGCCAGCTAATGCTTCCCGTCTGCGACACCATGTCAGAAACTATCATCGCAAGTCGAGCGCAATTACATGCTGCCAAACCCCGAAAGCGCGGCAACTCGCGGGAGCGTCACACAACACACCTGCTCCACTCGCTACTCCAGCCAGACCCTCTCTCTCTGCCCGCGCTCCACGCGACAGAGCTAACACTACCAAAGATCCTAAACACTTTGGTTCTCCACACGACCTATCGATGTATTCGTTCGATAGCATAGTTTTTCCTAGGCCAAACCCAGCGTATAAATACAAATAATATTCACAAAACAAACCAACATAAATATATATATATATATATATATATATATATATATATATATATACAAACAGTAAAACAATTGCAATATATAAAGAGATAGAAATGTCATATCTTCAGGTGACAAAATAAGGAAAAAAATTTGCAGTGCAATAGATGGAAATAGGAGGATATGCATTTCCGGCGTTACAACTCTTTGGCCTGTACTATTTATAGGCGAGCGCGGTCACGCTGGTGGAGGCTGTCGTTCAGTGGCGTTCGTGTCTGCTCTGTGACGTCGACATCCTGCCTTCCGCGTGCGGGTGTTGTTTTCGAACCCCCACTTCTACCCGTGGAGGAACGCCGGCCTGGTTGGGCCCCTCTGTCCGCTCTTCACTGGTTGTCCGCGGGAGGCGGATGGCAGTCTAATGATCGCCTGCGTCGACGAAGGCAAACAAACAGTAACCATCATGGGGCGGTGGAACCGCCGTTCGGCGAGGGTCTGAGTCCGGGAGCACTTCGGCTGGGTCGGTGTCTGCCGGGACGACTGGGGACGGCTCAGAATTGTGCACAGCAGTCCCGGACAAACGAGGAAGTGCGCAGAGGGAAAGGAGAAAAGAGGTTAAGTGTGAATTTTTCAAGTTGATCGTACTTTGGGATTGAGTTCATCCAGTCGTCTTTCCCGCCAACTGTGGCAATCCTCTGATCTGTTCACTGGTGCAATTCTGACAGTGCAGATTCATCCACGCATCGTTGCTAACCGGTGTAGTGGTGCATTTTGGTAGTTATTTGTGTACGTTTGCACTTCTGTGTTTTGGTATTTCATCCTCCCGCCCTGTGGTTGCAGAATTTCGGGTGGGGAGTTAGTTCCTTGTCTCCCAAGATCTAATGCTGTATTATAAGTTCAACTCTAGTTCAGTCTAGTGTTCCGTTAATCCCTGGGTATATATGTCCGCCATACAATTTGCGCTGTATTTATTCTAAGTGAGTTGCACTGACAGTAGTTGGGGGTTCGGGTCCTGTCGCGGAGGTGATAAGGGGTCACATTGGTTTCGGCTTGTCAGTTGGTGTTGCCTTAGAGGTTTGTTAACATTGGCATGTCAGCGTTGTCTAGCGCTACCGGGACCTAAAGAAGAACATTGTGCTGATTAGTGAATGTTGTTACACGTTCTTGTTTTGATTTCGACACCTGTTTTAGTGAAGGCAACCGCACGAAGTAAGATCTTTTCTGAAGCTATGCTGGATCTTGCGCTCTTGGGATTTTTGGTTTAGTTTTGATCCCGACTATTTGGGTGTCAGGAATATGGAACAGTGTTGTTAATGTCTGGCTTGAACAGCGGATACTCGACTAGTTTAGTAGGTGTGTAGTGGCATGGCGTCCTCGTGAAGACGTGCCCGCTAAATTGCTATTGCGTCTTCTCAAAGTGTAATTTCCAACTTACTAAAACCCCATTGTTAAAAGGGAGGAAGGAAAAAAAAACTTTAGAAATACCTTCTATTTGCATTAACTATCTTACCTGTCGCTTAAATAAATATCTGCTCAGTGATTAAGCTAATGGGAGCACCTATCCTAAAAGCAACTAGCGCACTTCTGTTATGGTGGCCCT
This sequence comes from Schistocerca americana, assembly GCF_021461395.2. Lineage (NCBI taxonomy): Eukaryota > Metazoa > Arthropoda > Insecta > Orthoptera > Acrididae > Schistocerca > Schistocerca americana. The sequence continues at coordinate 401,959,992 of NC_060126.1, read as the reverse complement.
TGTGCCCATTTTGGTCCGAAAGCTTGTATAAACAGGCTTACATGCTCCGTGTCGAACTTCTGATGTTGTTTTTTTGAGTGACTGTGGATTATTAAAATTGATTATAGTGCAAACGTTTGTATTTTACCAACCGTGTTTACAAGTTATTAATGTGATTGGCTGGAATGTAATACGAAAGTTTTAGGACTATAGGTTGCCCAGGTAGAAATTTTGAAGCCATGCTGTGTTGTGAATTCATGTATTTATGTTTTATATTGCAATGAGAAATTAAATGTGGTAAACCCACGCTTTGTGATTAATAATTAAAGATTTAAAAGTGCGTTCACTTAGCACTTACTTATGTGTTGTGTTATTATTATTTTTAAAAAATTATAATGGGCGTTTTAGTTCCTTAAATTAAAGCCTTTCCAATTCGAAAGTGGTGGCCCTCCCATTTTGGGCAATCGTAAGCATCGAAGCAGGATTTACGTAGTTGGTGTTATGTATTGTATGTTATGAATAAATTATTTATGTGTTAAATCACGTCTGATACGTCAATTCCTTGTCCCCGTCCACACCTGGGCCGTAGTCTTTTAATATTAAATGATCAGACCACCGTTCCACATTTAAAGCTGTGAAGATAGTACCTGCAGATTTTATTTATTGCAATCTTTTATTTAATTAATTTCTACGTTACATTCGTGATTGCTGAGTGATTTGACCATTCGATTCATGTGTATTTCATATTGTATACTGTAGACTCATCAGTATTTGGCTTGTAGTGTGGCAACTACATATCCCAGCCGCTAGACTACGAAACCAGCCAAAACTTTTAATATTTCAACTTTGAGGGTACATGGTTGATGGCCACCACCTCACAGCCTTTCATCATTTAATATGAAAGTCCGCACAGGTCTGGTCTCGATGAACCGTCGTCACATCCGAAAAACAACAGAACTGTGCTGTGCAAGCGGTCGCCAGCGCACCGGTCGCAAAGAGAGGGGCCAGAGACACACCCACTAGCAACATGCCGCCAACGACCTCTCGACAGCAAGTATTCAGGCCGCCGCCGCTGATCGCAGGGGGTCTCTGACTCATTCATTCAATTGGCTTCTGTCAGTACATTCGTAGAGTGGGCCCAGTTCACATTGCAGGTTACGACAGAACACGGGGAGCAGGTTGGGGCCTACAGCAGGACCAGCAGTGAGACTAAAGTTTGTAATAGCAAGATTACCGAAATTGTCTGAAAGAGGATTAGCAAGATTACCGAAATCTCTGGAAGAGGATTGCAGATGAGCTTGTACTGCAACACATAGACTCTATTCCAGTTAAATAAAAGTTTTCCAGCACAAGTAAATAAAGACCCGTATTATTCCATGTGTTTATTTGTGTTGTAGAAAGAGGATACCGTGTAACGTTGTTGCTTTAATTTGCTATGAAAGCGGTGCTGATAGGCAATAAAAGCGGCTTAAAAGCTGTGAGCTGTCTGGGGAAGTTAACCTTGCATTACTGAGCAACTATTTCACCAGGTATCCAGTCTAGATTACCAACTTCCCAACCAGACTAACATTAATTATAATCTTTTAATAGTCATACGACAACTGGTGATATATATATATAAAAGAGAATTTAAATAAAAAGAAATAAATCAGTTTATATTTGGAAATTTATTTTAACATTGCTCATTGAAATTTCAGCATATTAAACTTGATTCATAGCTAAACTGGTGCCTTATTTAGGATTGTGAAAATGTGAATTTGTAATCTTACAGAACACATCAAATATGGAGCCAAGATTGGGAGACTGCATACAACACTGCATTCATAAAATAACACACGAAGAACGTTGAAAAATATGCAAGAGGAAATTAACCACTACCAACCGATTCAATTTTCACCCAAAGAAGTTACGTTCGTAGCGCAATCCTGTCCGTCATGTAATTACCACACACTGGTATACTAAATTCATACTAACTCTCTGTGAAATCTTCCCGAAAAGAATAGCTGAGGGCTACTTTGATGATTACACCACATGCTTCACGTTGTCAACTTGGCTTACACAAAGAGTGTAACTCCACAATAATTTTGATAATTAAAATAAATTAGATTGAAAAGCAATTTACAAAAGAAAAACCTCGAGCTGGTTACTATCGTCTTACTATTAACCTGATGGGTCAAACAATTGTATAAGCACGTGGTACTGGTCTCACAAAGGGCACCCCACGTGGGTTGAACATAAAGAAAGAGTTGCTATATTGAAAAATATTGTCAAGACGAGACGTTATAATCTCACGAACATTCGCATTTAAGATTGATGATCCTAGTTAGAGTTACTGATCAACACGTGGTTCCACTTTACTCACAAAGTAGTGACAAAGCAACTACTGGAAGATATTCTGAACTGTACACTCGAATCACACTGCGTTGCAACTTAAGATAACATTAGATATTTTTAGAGCTAAACCTGAAATAAAGGTGATTAAATTTTCAGTTAGGCTGAACTTAAGAAATCCATTGTCCTACGGACTTAGCAGACACGCGCTTAGCCGGAGATCTTACGACTTCAGACGCTCGCCGCGGACAGACTGACGTGGTCCATTCTTGAGGGTGGCTCACAAATACAAACGGAAGTGGCCAGAGGGGCAGCTTCCTATACCAACATGACAAGGGACGGACAGGACCATACTAAGGATAGAAACCTCTTTGCTTTTAGAAAGCGTAGCTACCTGTTCCGACGTTGGTCCCACTGTTCTCTAGCAGAGAGGCTTGTCTGCTTCCATCCAGCATGCAACTAGAAATACATTCCCTCATTCATCCTCTCACACAGAAGGGAAGGGGAATGAAAGTATCTTATATACAGTATATAAAAGAAAGCGGATGTAGGTTCCGTATGAGACTGTGTGACATGAATTACATATAAACTGTGTTTTAAAGTATAGTAGTGTGACAGATCGTTCTTGTTTATGTGTAAAAGTAACACGTTCCACTACTCAGTCTCCTCCCAGATACTCAGAAACGCCACAGTAAATTTAGAAGAGGAATTTATGCCGTAAATGACAACAGATTTAAGAAATTAACATGGAAGGAATCCGGCAGAGACCTTTCAACCGTAACGACATCCTCTCCCTTGCTTCCTTTTTTTTTGTTTTGGTTACTCTGCAATTCACACTTAAGTGCCTGGCAGAGGGTTCATCGAACCATTTTCATACTACTTCTCTACCATTCCACTCTCGAATGGCTCGTGGGAAAAAGGAACACCTAAATCTTTCCGTTCGAGCTCTGATTTCTCTTACTTTATTATGGTGATCATTTCTCCCTACGTAGGTCGGCGTCAACAAAATATTTACGCATTCGGAAGAGAAAGTTGGTGATTGGATTTCGTAAATAGATCTCGCCGCAAAGAAAACCGCCTTTGTTTCAGTGACCGCCACCCCAACGCGCGAATCATATCAGTGACACTCTCACCCCTGTTGCGCGATAACACGAAACGACCTGCCCTTCTTTGCACTTTTTCGATGTCCTCCGTCAATCCTATCTGGTAAGGATCCCATACCGCGCAGCAGTATTCCGGCAGAGGACGGACAAGTGTAATGAAGGCTGTCTCTTTAGTGGGTTTGTCGCATCTTCTAAGTGTTCTGCCATCAAAGCGCAGTTTTTGTTTCGACTTCCCCACAATATTATCTATGTGCTCTTTCCAATTAAAGTTGCTCGTAATTGTAATTCCTAGGTATTTATTCGAATTGACACCCCTTAGATTTGTGCGAGTTATCGTATACTCACAATTTATCGGATTTCTTTTAGTATCCATGTGGATGACCTCAAACTTTGCTTTGTTTAGAGCCAATTGCCACTTTTCGCACCATACAGAAATTTTATCTAGATCGTTTTGTAATTGGAATTGATCATCTGATGATTTTACTAGACGGTAAATTACAGTGTCATCTGCAAACAATCTAAGGGGGCTGCTCAGATAATCACCTAAATCATTTATATAAATCAGGAACAGCAGAAGGCCTATGACACTACCCTGTGGAATGGCAGATATCACTTCTGTTCTACTCGATACTTTACCTTCTATCACTACAAACTGTGAACCCTCTGATAGGAAATCACGAATCCAGTCACACTGAAAGGGTACAGTACCGCCCGACATTGAAAATAGGTACAACATACTTCATTATTTTTGTCAGAACAACACTTTTTTTTGTAAAATAACTCAATTTCAATTAATACAGCGAAGCCGGATACTAGTGTGGGAAAGAATGACAATTTATTTATGTAATTGATCACATGTGCACTCCCACAAAGTAAATCCCTACATCCAGTTTGGTGAGATCTGTGAAATGAATGAATGTATGGTCGTCTGCTAACCGCAGATAGTGAATGTGAATATATGATCATCATTGAGACGATCCTTTGGCCACCTTTGGTGGGACCAAAGAGATGAAATTTACCAGAGCTTTGAGCGCCTGAAATGTGGCTGACCAATACGGTAGCAAGGTGCTTCCCCCACCTCGACAGAGGTGTGAGAGCACCTAGAGAACGGCCATGTTTCAGCACTCTGCCGCTGGATCTTGTGCTGTTAAGACCTGTTTTAGTTGTGCTCTGTAATGACGAAAGAGTGGAGACATGGTATGCATGTGGAATATTTAAGAGTAGTTTGAAATAATAATTTCTCTATTTCAGGAACTTTTGTGGGGAGAATTAAATGTCAGGCAGGTAATATTAATGGGATTGTAGTAATCTTCGGAAGTGACCAACGGTCACAATGAAACCGCGTGTAGCAATAAGTTGAAATACTTCCGTGTGCTTAAGTTAAGCTGAATTACTAGCGTGTGTACAATAAGTTGAAATATTTAAGAAATAGCGTGTGTACCATAAGTTGAAATATTTAAGAAATGGCGTGTGCAGGACTTGAAATTAGAGACGAGTACTTCCACGTGGTGAGTACTGTGTGAGTCTCAATCTGTGTATGAGTCAAAGGATAAAGAGAAGTACTCGTCCATGGTATCAGTTGAGGACTCGCGTGTGTGATGTTCTTAATAATACTTTGCGTGATATGATTCCGTGTGACACTTGATTCAAACTCTGAGAGAGAAGCAAGGTGAGTCGGCCGTCTATCCAGCAACGCCACTTGGCTTGCATTGCACAGGAAGACGTGCAAATATCTCCAGAGCTCATAGTAGGAAAGTAGAATTACAAAGTGGGGCAGTGTCGTGTGAAACTGGGATAAATATTAATTGAAGTGGGAAAGCTGAAAGTGAAAATGTTGTAACCAATCTTTGTGTAGTATTTCATGTTGTAGTGTGGTGTATGTCATGTAATTTGGGTATGTGTGGTTTGCATGGGAGGGTAGCGAGGTAGTTTCAAAAGATTAGTGGGTTATGCTTGTTCCTTCGGTACCGCTCGGTCTGGAGGAAAGTTTAGTGATGATGATTGTGAGAGTCGAAGTGTGAGGTATAATAAAAGATCCACCATCCTATCCAGAAAGTGAACTGCAGCGTTAAAAGTAATTACGAGACCATAATATAGAGATTCACCATTGTAAAGTCATCCCCACTGGGCGGAATTTCTTATGTGTTATTGTTGTAGGTTGTAGAATTTGTGTGTTTAGGTTAGAGAATTTATTGGAATAAATAAGATAGTGAAAAGAAAAAGATTGGTAGACTATTCCTTCGAATTGTGTGTTGTCATAATGCCCCGAATTTATAATGTGTGCGCCATTCATATTCAGTGCGGTGGCCACGTCTTGACAAAAGCCGTTAAATAAAAGACAAAAGGAAAATGTGGTATTGCCAGTGCGTAGTGTACAGTCAGAGTTCTGTAAATTATTGATAGTCAGATGCGTGTTTCCGTTGCGTATTAATCATATAGGAGGATAACTTGTAACTTAAGTGTGAGTACTAGAGTTCATGTTACTCGATAAATAAGAATGAATCCACTCGCTTGGCAGACCACTCATCTTGCAGGCCTGACTGCTTGATGCCACAGTATGAGCAAGGCATGTGGGTGCCTCTCAACACAACTGAGACGGTACTTCATATGCACGCAATTTGATTAATAGTCGTTAGTGAAGAATGGTATCAAAAGCCTTCTGGAAATCTAGGAATATGGAATCGATCTGAGATCCCTTGTCGACAGCACTCATTACTTCATGGGAAGAAAGGGCTAGCTATGTTACACAAGAACGATATTTTCTGAATCCCTGTTGGTTATGTATCAATAAGTCATTTTCTTCAAGGTGATTCATAATGTTCGGGTACAGTATATGCTCCAAAGTCCTACTGGAAATTAACATCAGTGATATGGATCTGTAATTTCCTTTCTTCAATACTGGTGCCACCTGTGCTACTTTCCAGTCTTTAGGAACAGATCTTCTGTCAAGTGAGCGGTTGTATATGACTGCTAAGAAAGGCGCTATTGTGTCTGCATACTCTGAGAGGAACCACACTGGTATACCATCTGGACCGGAAGATTTGCCTTTCTTAAGTCATTTGAGTTGTTTCGCAACATCTAAGGTATCTACTTTTGTGTCACTCATGCTAACAGCTGCTCTGGTTTCGAATTCCGGAATATTTACTTCGTCTTCTTTCGTGAAGGAATTACAGAAAACTGTATTTAGTAACTCCACTTGTGGTACAAGACTCTACAAGAACGATTCACTTTAAGCTATTGGAGTACATCAGTTTGCGACTGTCCTGCTTCCATTCTACATACGTATGTCGCTCCACCACAGAGAGTCTGGTAGGTGTCTTTTCTCTATTATACTGCACCGTCTGTGACCGTGTACACAGCTATTGTGGATTTGGACTACCCGGCACGCGCTACTCTGTTTGATAGGTGCCCTGACGTGATCATTGGCGTGGTTATTCGTTGACCAGAATGCAATCCTCTATGCAGATCACGGTCATACGGACATTTGTCAACAGATTGTATCATTACATAGTGAATTAGTCACAGGACGGGAAAACAGTGGTGTGTTGATTTCATTTTGGACGCCAGTGAATAGTAAATAATTTTTTGTGCTTATTTTGGCTGTTTGTGTGGCTGACTTGCTGGTTCAGCGCGATTTGTCGCACCGATTCGGTAGAAACCATCAGCCATTGTCTCGAGGGTGACATCCAAGATCGACCTTGCATCTCCTCTTTCTCGATCGTACGTTACCATACACTGTTATTAGCTATTCTGTCACACGTTGTCTCTGTATTGCACCTTGTCAAAATTTATATTCAATAAACAGCACAGTCTTCGTCTCTCAGCATTCAGTCTCAATACCGTTACTTATTTCCGTAGTCCTTCACATAATTTGATCTTGTCCACCACTGCTCACCGAAGATGTCCTGTCCCAAATTCGTCTCGTTCCCGACTAGCTTCAACAGTCCTGCTTGGCATCGTTCGCCAGAGATATATCTGCTCTGCTGACGCAAATGGGTAGTGTCCCTAGTCGGTTTTGGTGATGATTTAATGATTTTTCTATAATTTCGTTTCCTAGTTTTTTTTTTTTTTTTTTTTTTTTTTTGTAATCAAACTGCTATATACTCAGGAGTTTGAGACCATGGTTAATTTATCTCTTACATTACATGTTTAATTATTTGTCACTGAATGAAATGGAAGGTGACATCGGAGGTTACCGCAGAAATAGTCAAATTACAATAATTTTAAATCTTATGAGTCTAATTGTTGACTAAACTAAATTCTGAGAGACTCTAAATACAAAATTTGCTCGTGCACAAATGGTGACTGACGTTAACCGCCGAGTGTAACTGACTGTTACGTGAACATAGTTCTACGCATAATAATTTTTGTAGTTCACTAACAAGTTGTTCAATTCATGACTGTTCTTTCGTTATCTTATTAATATTGCACGAATACCAGTCAACGAATCTGAAAAGAGCTTCACAATTACTAACCATTTATTTAAGTCTTCACTGACAGTACAATGAATTTGTGTTAAAAATGATACAGAAGCTAGACAGCATCGCAGAGAACTTCGCCGCCGACACTGTGTTTGGTACAGTATACAGGTAATCTAATGAGTTTATAAAAATAATATTTTTGTCTAGCGAACTCTAGAGAGCAGTTTTGTCTTGTTTTTTCTTGTAACAGAATTATAGATCTCGAAGATGGGAAGAACACTGACGCCTGTAATTCGTTGAATATTATACAGGGGTGTTAGAAACCCATACGCAGCGACAAGATAATGAAATAACTGAATGAATAATGTATGACATTATGTCCTTAAAAATGAATTCAGTCTCTTGTTGGCCACTGTTGAAACAATTTCCTTTTAAGGAAACAGTTGTAACATTTTATTTCAGGCCTATCTTTGTGCAACTTTGGTGGAAGGTGTACATTTTACTGTGAAAGTGAATGGTTACAGTAGGTAAACCTCCCCTAGCGCATATATATCACTAAAATCAAAAGTGAAAGTTTGCCATAAATGAAAAAAAAGACACACCCACTAGTGAAGCTGTACCATCACTGGCCCCAGTTAGTGGATGTGTACCGTAGCAGATTATTAACGGCGCGTCTAACAATGGCCAGCAATGGTGCCAGGCATCGGCATGAATATAACTGTCGTCAATCGGTTACTGTTATGTTACACAGTCCGCAGCTCGTGGTCTCACGGTAGCGTTCTCGCTTCCCGAGCACGGGATGCCGGGTTCGATTTCCAGCGGCGTCAGGGATTTTCACCTTCCTTCAGATGACTGGGTGTTGTTGTGTCTTCATCATCATCATTCTTCCCCGTTACGGTCGGAGGAAGGCAGCGGCAAACCACCTCCACTAGGACCTTGCCTAGTACGGCGGTGTGGGTCTCCCGCATCGTTCCCCTACACTCTGTAAAGGAGTATGGGACTTCATCATCGTCTATGTTACACAGCAAAAAATGGCTCTGAGCACTATGGGACTCAACTGCTGAGGTCATTAGTCCCCTAGAACTTAGAACTACTTAAACCTAACTAACCTAAGGACATCACAAACATCTATGCCCGAGGCAGGATTCGAACCTGCGACCGTAGCGGTCTTGCGGTTCCAGACTGCAGCGCCTTTAACCGCACGGCCACTTCGGCCGGCGTTACACAGCAGTTCAGCTATGGTTGACAGAAGTGAAATTCTACGAACATATTAAACTGGAACGGGAAAACCTCAATTATAATTGTTCGTTCACGGACAGAGAAACGTACGAATCACTAATCAGAAAGGTTGAGTCACTAAAATCTGGAAGAAAGAGGGACGGCAACGAGAACAAGTTTTTGAAGAATTATGAAGTGATCTACTTGAATGTGGTAACGAAATTAATACATGCTGTTACCGAAGCGGGCAAGATTGAGTACTGGTACTGTGTTTACGATGAAGAAGACTGTGATGTTCTGCATGATGCTCATGTGATGAATGGTAACGGTGGACGCGACCAAATGATAAAATGATTGAAGTGAAATTACCGTAATATAACATACAGAGATGCCTAGTTTTGTCTTAACTGAAGTGAGCCTTGTTTACAAAAAGTAAAAGGACATAAGAAAGGAATAGTAGTGAAGCCAATGCTGCTCAAAGATTAAAATTCCTGATGTCAAGTTGGTCTCATTGACTTACAATCGCAACCAGATGGAGACTATAAATTCGAAATGGTTTATCAGGATCATCTCACTAAATTCGTTGTTCTCAGGCCACTGAGGAGGTATGTGATAACGTTATTGATATTTTTACATTGTTAGGCGCTCCCTCAGTGTTGCAGTCACACAATGGTCGAGAGTTCGTTAGAAAAAGAATGAGCTCTAGAAAAAGCCAGAGCCAAGATAGCATAGAGCAAGCAAATCACTGCACAGAAAATACAGGGTGTTTCAAAAATGACCGGTATATTTGAAACTTCAATAAAAACTAAACGAGCAGCGATAGAAATACACCGTTTGTTGCAATATGCTTGGGACAACAGTACATTTTCAGGCAGACAAACTTTCGAAATTACAGTAGTTACAATTCTCAACAACAGATGGCGCTGCGGTCTGGGAAACTCTATAGTACGATATTTTCCACATATCCACCATGCGTAGCAATAATATGGCGTAGTCTCTGAATGAAATTACCCGAAACCTTTGACAACGTGTCTGGTGGAATGGCTTCACATGCAGATGAGATGTACTGCTTCAGCTGTTCAATTGTTTCTAGATTCTGGCGGTACACCTGGTCTTTCAAGTGTCCCCACAGAAAGAAGTCACAGGGGTTCATGTCTGGCGAATAGGGAGGCCAATCCACGCCGCCTCCTGTATGTTTCGGATAGCCCAAAGCAATCACACGATCATCGAAATATTCATTCAGGAAATTAAAGACGTCGGCCGTGCGATGTGGCCGGGCACCATCTTGCATAAACCACGAGGTGTTCGCAGTGTCGTCTAAGGCAGTTTGTACCGCCACAAATTCACGAAGAATGTCCAGATAGCGTGATGCAGTAATCGTTTCGGATCTGAAAAATGGGCCAATGATTCCTTTGGAAGAAATGGCGGCCCAGACCAGTACTTTTTGAGGATGCAGGGACGATGGGACTGCAACATGGGGCTTTTCGGTTCCCCATATGCGCCAGTTCTGTTTATTGACGAAGCCGTCCAGGTAAAAATAAGCTTCGTCAGGAAACCAAATGCTGCCCACATGCATATCGCCTTCATCAATCCTGTGCACTATATCGTTAGCGAATGTCTCTCGTGCAGCAATGGTAGCGGCGCTGAGGGGTTGCCGCGTTTGAATTTTGTATGGATAGAGGTGTAAACTCTGGCGCATGAGACGATACGTGGACGTTGGCGTCATTTGGACTGCAGCTGCAACACAGCGAACGGAAACCTGAAGCCGCTGTTGGATCACCTGCTGCACTAGCTGCGCGTTGCCCTCTGTGGTTGCCATACGCGGTCGCCCTACCTTTCCAGCACGTTCATCCGTCACGTTCCCAGTCCGTTGAAATGTTTCAAACAGATCCTTTATTGTATCGCTTTTCGGTCCTTTGGTTACATTCAACCTCCGTTGAAAACTTCGTCTTGTTGCAACAACACTGTGTTCCAACACCAGAAAAATCCTCTGTTCTAAGGAATAAACCATGTTGTCTACAGCACACCTGCACGTTGTGAACAGCACACGCTTACAGCAGAAAGATGACGTACAGAATGGCGCACCCACAGACTGCGTTGTCTTCTATATCTTTCACATCACTTGCAGCGCCATCTGTTGTTGAAAATTGTAACTACTGTAATTTCGAAAGTTTGTCCGCCTGAAAATGTACTGTTGTCCCAAGCATATTGCAACAAACGGTGTATTTCTATCGCTGCTCGTTTAGTTTTGATTGCCGTTTCAAATATACCGGTCATTTTTGAAACACCCTGTATGCTATCTATATGTATGCAGGAGCACAACACCGTGGAGTGGAGTCGTGCATTAAGGTTTATACAGTTAATGAAGAACAGCGCTGTACTTTCTGGGATTAAAAGGTCCCCGTACGAAATGATGATGGATGCCCTCCTAAACTAGGTTCGTTTTCATCAAGTTTATCTCCTGAAGCGCTGGCGAACGTTAACTCCGAAAATATAATTAATCAAGTGAGTGTTGGCGGACTGAAATTATGCAGGATAATGATCATGCTAAATCTGCAGTACAAGAGGATAACGAACCAACAGGAACAGAGGCTGAGAACAGAGAGAGAGAGAGAGAGAATGTGTCCCAGACAATGATGAACACTGGCTGAATGATTTAGACGAGTCAACTCGTGCATATAACTGAAATGTACAAGTCCTTAGAAGCACAAGCACAAGGAATGCAGCAATGCTCAGAGCTTTGCCACCAGCGGAAAAGGGATGTGCAATGAGTGTTCCAGTTCCCGACTTCGGAAGAGGAGATGCAAGTTCGATCTTAGGTGTCGCCCACGAGACATCGGCCGATGGCTTCTACCGAATAGGTGCGACGGACAGTGCTGAACCAGTTTTACGCGAGGTGATAAACTGATTGTTTTTAAATACGATATAAGACTGCGACAATGTTTTGTTTCAGGCTCCATTTCAGTACTCGCCCTCTTACAAGGGAAACTCCCCATCGCACCCCCCTCAGATTTAGTTATAAGTTGGCACAGTGGATAGGCCTTGAAAAACTGAACACAGATCAATCGAGAAAACAGGAAGAAGTTGTGTGGAACTATGAAAAAATAAGCAAAATATACGAACTGAGTAGTCCATGGACAACATAGGCAACATCAAGGGTGATGTGGGCACAGGAGCTCCGTGGTCCCGTGGTTAGCGTGAGCAGTTGCGGAAAAAGAGGTCCTTGGTTCAAGTCTTCCCTCCAGTAAAAAGTTAAAATTTTGATTTTCAGACAATTATCAGAGTTCACGCACTCATACATAATCAACTTCGCTCTCCAAAATTCGAGGACATGTTCAGATTTGCTTGGACATATGCAGGATTTGACGGTCTACACACGGAAAAATTTGAAAACGTTAAAAACATATGTTTTGACAGAGCACAGAGAAAACTGTGCGACTGTGAAACTGTTGCATTCATTTGTTGCAGTTTATGTGACACACTCTTATGTTTTCATCACTTTTTTGGGAGTGATTATCACATCCACAAGAAAACCTACATCGGGCAAGGTAGAAGAATCTTTTTACCCATTCGCCAAGTGTACAAGTTAGGTGGGTCGACAACATATTCCTGTCATGTGACGCACATACCGTCACTAGTGTCGTATAGAATATATCAGACGTGTTTTCCTGGATCAAATGTTTTCGGTTCCTATTGGAGAGGCACGTCATTTCGTCTACTAATCGCACGGTTTTGCGATGCGGTCGCAAAACACAGACACTAAACTTGTTACAGTGAACAGAGACGTCAATGAACGAACGGACAGATCATAACTTGCAAAAATAAAGTAAGTATTATTTTCGCTCGAGGGTAGATTTGAACCAGGGACCTCTCGCTTCGCAGCTGCTCGTGCTAACCACGGGACCACGGCGCTCCTGTGCCCACATTATCCTTGATGTTATCTATATTGCCCATGGACTACTCAGTTTGTATATTTTGCTTATTTTTTAATAGCTCCACACAACTTCTTCCTGTTTTCTCGACTGATCTGTGTTCAGTTTTTCAAGGCCTATCCACTGTGCCAAATTATAACTAAATCTGAGTGGGGTGCGATGGGGAGGTTTCCTTGTTAGAAAAATGTTAGGGAAGGAAGTTCCGCCGGCCGCGGTGGTCGAGTGGTTCTAGGCTCTTCAGTCCGGAACCATGCGACTGCCACGCTCGCAGGTTCGAATCCTGCCTCGGGCATGTATGTGTGTGAAGTCCTTAGGTTAGTTAGGTTTAAGTAGTTCTAAGTTCTAGCGGACTGATGACCTCAGATGTTAAGTCCCATAGTGCTCAGAGCCATTTGAACCATTTCAAGGAAGTTCCAACAGAGAAAGCTACTGCCCTGAGAAGAACTACGAGGCTCAAGTCGACAGGAAGTGCCCAGGGATTCTTCAGATGCAACTGCCAGGACAAATGTCAGACTCTGAGATGATTTTGCAAAGAGAAAAATTTACTGTGCAATTCTAAATAGCATGATGGACGTCCTTGCTGCAATAAATGAATTTTATATAATATGACTATGTCTTCAAATTACAGCTCATAAAATGCTACTTTCGAAGTATGATTATGTCTTGTTATTGCAATCATGGTTCTCATTCCCTACCTCCAACTGGCAAAACTGGACTCAATAATCCACTTCCACTATAAGGGTCAGTGAAGATGCACCATGACTAGTGAAGATATACCTTCCCTGCAACTTCTACTTCCACCATAACATATGTAACTAAGAAAAACATTATTTCAATGGTAGTTATTACAGAAATTTAATTAACTGCTCAGATACGTATGAAGAATTTGATTAATTTTGAGAAGTACTAAAAGTCAGAAATATATCTTTGCTTTTGTCATACTTCGACGACGCAAATGTACAAAAGAATATTTTGTATTTTCGAGTATAGGAAAGACCTACAAACTGTACATTGATAAAACGTAAACAGTCCGATTACCTGGAAAATAATCCTATGGTATATTGATGTTAAATATTCTTAACTTAAAGGAGAGTAGCTGGTCGAGCAGAAACACCAATTTGATAAAGATTCTAGTCAAACAGCATTTCTGGTAGTGTGGGCGACGTAGAAAAATTTTGCAATTTCTGCAAGTGACTATAAGAAGACATTTTCCTTTTTTTATCTCACTCTTTCTCAAATGAGGTGAATTAGTACTTATTCACTAAATCAACTTCGTACAGTCAAATTTTATCAGCTATCAGACGAAGTGGCGTTGGTATGGGACATCACACAGTTGGAATATCATAAGCTATATTCTCCATTAACGTTTCATATTCAAAACAAACCCCTTCACCACACATTCTCGTATCATTTTGGTCAAAATACTTCGGGATCGATGCCTTACCGAATTATTAAGTCCCAATCAAGTTAATTAACCTGCATCGAGAGAGTTGCAATCTCACATGTTGTAAGAGGTGAGGTTTGCACTATATGCGCTGCCTGCAATAGGCAAGACTTAGGAGAGTCTCTGACCAGAGAGCAGTATGTCGTTAGTTGTTGCTTGTCGCTAGTCTGGGCTTGTCTGCGCGTGTCGACGGTAGTCTTGAGTAGTCTGCGTGAGTCGGGGGTAGTCGGCGCGTGTCGGCTGTCTGCTCTACTTGGGACTCTGGTCAGGACTCTGGAGGATGAGTATTGTTGTAGAAGGTAAAGAAGCAGCCTTGCGCATATCTAATAATTTATGTTGATTGTCATTTAATTTGTTTAAAAAAAATGCCCCAATAATAGTTTTTATAATATAAAGTAATTTTTTAAAAAAAAGCATTCATTTCAATTTAAAGATTGTATACAATGAATAATTAATTCCTTTCACGAATCGCAAAGCATGGGCCAGCATTGCACGGAGCTGTGCCAAAAAATTTTTATGTAAGAGCAGATATATTTGCAGTTTTTATTCAGGTAAGAATTTTTGCTTTTTTTATTCAGAATACAGGGCCGAGGCGCAGCGTTGCTGTCGTCATAAAATTTACCAGGTTACTGAATTTTTTTATTATTTTGGTGTTTAGGATTTTTTCTGTTTCGAACTTAACATTAAATGAGAAAAGAATTTTGTGGGAACATTAAATGTGAATGCATTTCTGCACGCAGATTATAAATGGGAGCCAATTTGGTTCAGAGGTTACAATATTAAAAATTCATTTAATTATTATTTTTGTGTGGAGTTTACACTTGGTTCATTTTCATTTAATTATAATAATTTTGTTGGGAGGTTACATATGGTACAATTACATTAATAAATATTATGGGGAGGTTACAATGTGTATGGCATCTACCGAGATTGTATTGTATTGCATTGTATGGAACTGGGGACCTAGAAACGACGGAGAGGCTCCGTCCCCACCGGAGCCCTCAGTAGTACACAACGCCACAACAGGCTACAGCAGTCCACCCACCCCACCGCCGTCCCACCCCGAACCTGGGGTTGTTGTGCGGTTCCGGCCCCAGTGGATCCCCCCTCCCCCGGGAACGTCTCACAACAGACGAGTGTAACCCCAATGTTTGTGTAGTAGAGTAATTATGGTGTACGCGTACGTGGAGAGAGTGTTTGCGCAGCAATCGCCGACATAGTGTAACTGAAGCGGGATAAGGGGAACCAGCCCGCATTCTCCGAGGCAGATGGGAAACCGCCTTAAATATCATCCACAGACTGGCCGGCACATCGGACCTCGTCACTAATCTGCGTCAGACCGCACGGCTAACCGGGCGGGTTCTAACGAGATTACTGAAACACTAGTCGAAGAGGGCTACGCGTGTGACACCGGGTAACAGGAGTCGGGAAATGGGCTGTGTAATGTGGCCGCCGGCGAGCTGACCCAGAGTCGGCTCAGAGAGCTGGACACAGACGGAGCAGACGGCGCTGTTCCGGATACAGCAACAGAGCTGAAAATGTCGCCGCCGCAGAGAGGTCAGCGATCAAAGCGGCTAGCCACAGCGGACACGCCCCGCGCCACGCTGTGAACACATGCACTCACACACACACACACACACACACACACACACACACACAAGTCAAAGGGAGTCAGGAACATACGGAAAACTCATGCAAGACGAAAACACAGAAATTTCATGCGAGAGACAAGCGTTCGATGACGAATGGGATTTGTTGTGTTGTTGTCAGCCGGCAACACATAAAAAGCCGACGCGTCGCCACTGTGAGACATTTATAGCGCTGAGGCTTTTCCTAGATGTTTCATACTAACGTGGAGAGGCCTTAGCGGCTGTTTCGTCCATTCCTTATAAAGAGATTGTACCGAATTAGTCAACTGATATAAAATCCGATCACAGATTCGCGTGGAAGGGGAAATTATAAATCCAAGAACCAAAATCGCAGGTCTGTTGCGTGCAAACATAATGAGCATATTTCTCCTTTAAAATCAAATTTGTTCGCAATTCTGAAGCCCTCCCCACCCAAGTGTCGATGAAGTATGGGACAAATGGAATGATATGGTGAGAATGATTTTATATCCGTCAAGCATGGTACTAAAAAGAATATTCCTAGGTGACGTGGGTTGTTGAAGGAAAAAGAGTCATTTAGTTGAGATTGGATTCATGGCCACACTGGCCCGGAGGAAGAACCTTCTTCCCAAGCTGTGAGGACGGGTCGTAAGTCGTGCTTGGGTAGCTCACTTGGTAGATCACTTGCCCACGAAAGGCAAAGGTCTCGAGCTGGAGCCTCGGTCCGGCACACAATCTGCCAGGAAGTTTCATATCAGAGTACACTCCGCTGCAGAGCGAAAATCTCATTCTGAAAGCGCTATAGGGTTCGGCCAGGGAAATATGGAGGCCACTCTGTAAGTTCGATATCTTCATTTCACTGTGTCCTATTGGTTGGGGACCGTCGTCCATAAACAGGAATTCGGAACCTATTGCATCTCTGAACATGACGCACAAGAATGTCTTTGCAATACCGCTGTCCTAACGAAAAGTGGTGCAAAGATATGCATTCGTGTTCGACCATTGTGCATAATGCCTGCCCACAACATAAGGTCGAGGCCATATCGATGACGTTCATGAACATTCTGTAGTGTGTAGCATATTACGCTCTCTCTCTACACTGCCTGGTGGCCAGAATCGCTTGCCATAGTCAAACCGGATTCGTCGGAGAACATCACTATGGACGACTGTTGCTGACAGCAACCAATATTCTCCCTACACCAACGAAGTCTTTCTCGGCGGTGGCGTGGGTGAAGTGCGATACATTTAAGAGGCTTCCGAGCATACAATCGCAGCGAAATGGTTCTGGCAGACATCCGAATACCGACAGCAGTTGCAGAATCTGCTGTGATCTGTCTAGAAGTGAGACATCTTTTCCTTTTCGCCACTAGGTCTACGAATCGATGCTATTGCGGTGTTCTGATCCTTCGACGACCATGACAAGCTTTCGCATAGCATTTCGACATTCAGCAGCCTTTTTTAACCGCTAAATTACACTTTCAGACAGACCCATTACTGTGGCCATAGTGGTGACACTTTGGCCTTGAGCCGTCCAAATATTTGTCCACGACCGCATGCTCTCACAAGGGAACCTCCCCATCGCACCCCCCTCAGATTTAGTTATAAGTTGGCAAAGTAGATAGGCCTTGAAAAACTGAACACAGATCAATTGAGAAAACAGGAAGAAGTTGTGTGGAACTGTGAAAAAATAAGCAAAATATACAAACGGAGTAGTTCATGGGAAGATAGGCAACATCAAGGAGATTGGGAATTCAGGAGCGCCGTGGTCTCGTAGTAACGCGAGCAGCTGCGGAACGAAAGGTCCTTGATTCAAATTTTCCATCGAGTGAAAAGTTTAATTTTTTATTTTCAGTTTATGTGACAAGCTCTTATGTTCTCATCACTTTTTTGGGAGTGATTGTCACATCCACAAGAAAACCTAAATCGGGCAAGGTAGAAGAATCTTTTTACCCATTCGCCAAGTGTACAAGTTCGGTGGGTCGACAACATATTCCCGTCATGTGACGCATATGCCGTCACCAGTGTCGTATAGAATATATCAGATGTGTTTTCCTGTGGAGGAATCGGTTGACCTAAACAAGTTCGGTGGGTCGACAACATATTCCCGTCATGTGACGCACATGCCGTCACCAGTGTCGTATAGAATATATCAGATGTGTTTTCCTGTGGAGGAATCGGTTGACCTATGACCTTGCGATGAAATGTTTTCGGTTCCCATTGGAGAGGCACGGCCTTTCGTCTACTAATCGCACGGTTTTGCGATGCGCTCGCAAAACACAGACACTAAACTTATTACAGTGAACAGATACGTCAATGAACGAACGGACAGATAATAACTATGCAAAAACAAAGAAAGTAAAATCTTCACTTGAGGGAAGAATTGAACGAAGGACCTCTCGTTCTGCAGCTGCTCACGCTACCACGGCACCACGGCGCTCCTGAGCTGAGATTGTCCTTAATGTTGCCTATCTTGCTTATGGACTACTCAGTTTGTATATTTTGCTTATTTTTCACAGTTCCACACAACTTCTTCCTGTTTTCTCAATGTATCTGTGTTCAGTTTATCAAGGCCTATCCACTGTGCCAACTTATAACTAAATCTGAGGGGGGTGCGATGGGGAGGCTCCCTTGTCAGATGATGTCTTGCAGATATGTTGCCGTACCACGCGGAATGTCGCACTAACCGGTTCCACAACGATCTTCGTCAAATACCTTACTGCATGGACTGTCGAATGCATACAGAGCGTTCGTCCACACATCCCGTCCTGTACATTTCCTTTTACCATCATTGGTCGGGTGTTCCATAGCAATTACTACGCTGAAGAGCCAAAGAAGCTGAGACACCTGCCTAATATCGTGTAGGGCTCCCGCGAGCACGCAGGAGTGCTGCAGCACGACGTGGCATCGACTCGACTAATTTCTGATGTAGAGCTGGTGAGAACTGAGACCATGAATCCTGCAGAGCTGTCCATAAATCCGTAAGAGCACAGGGGGCTGGAGATATCTTCTGAACAGCACGTTGCAAGGCATCGCAGATATGCTCAATAATGTTCATGTTGGGGAGTTTGGTGGCCAGCGGAAGTGTGTTCCTGGAGCCACTCTGTAGCAATTCTGGACGTGTGGGGGTTTTTCAATGTCTTGCTGGAATCGCCCAATTCCATCAAAATGCACAATGGACGTGAATGGATGCAGGTGATCAGACAGGATGCTAACACACGTGTCACCTGTCAGAGTCGTATCTAGACGTATCAGGTGTCCCATATCACTCCACCTGCACACGCCCCACGCCATCACAGAACCTCCACCAGCTTGAACGGTCCCCTGCTGGTATGTGTGTGTGTGAAATCTTATGGGACTTAACTGCTAAGGTCATCAGTCCCTAAGCTTACACACGACTTAACCTAAATTATCCTAAGGACAAACACACACACCCATGCCCGAGGGAGGACTCGAACCTCCGCCGGGATCAGCCGCACAGTCCATGACCCTGCTGGTATGCAGAGTATATGGATTTATGTGGTTGTCTCCATAGCGGTACACGTCCATCCTCTCGATATAATTTGAAACGAGATTCCTTCGACCAGGCAACATGTTTACAGTCATCAGCAGTCCGATATTGATGGGCCCAGTCGAGGCGTAAAGCTTTATATCGTGCAGTCATCAAGGGTACACAAGTGGGCCTTCGGCTCCGAAAGCCCGTATCGATGATGTTACGTTGAATGCTTCGCACGGTGACACTTGATGATGGCTAAGCGCTGAAATCAGCAGCAATTTGCGGAAGGGTTGCAGTTCTGTCACGTTGAACGATTCGCTTCATTCGACGTTGATCCAGTTCTTGCAGGATCTTTTACTGGCCGCTGTAAACAGTCCGAGCCGGCCTCTGTAGCCGAGCGGTTGTAGGCCCTTCAGTCCGGAACCGCGCTGCTGCTACGGTCGCAAGTTCGAATCCTGCCTCGGGCATGGATGTGTGTGATGTCCTTAGGTTAGATAGGTTTAAGTAGTTCTAAGTCTTGGGCACTGATGACCTCAGATGTTAAGTCCCATAGTGCTTAGAGCCAATTGAACCATTTGATGTTCATTTACAACTGTACGGTGCGTCGAGCGTGCGACCCTGCACCTCCTATACCCAAAAACAATCGACGATAGTACCAGCAGTTTCAAGACGTTGTTTACCTAAGGGGAGATCCACAGGTCGCCCTCGTGAGGTTGTTCAATACGTAGAGCGCATTGATCAGGGTTTTGCACATAGTCGACAGAAGACTAACCATTGTGCCGGGACAAAATTAGGCATGCGTCTGTCTGGCGTCTTTTGTGACGAATTTCGAGTTTTAGACTGCACGAGATTAAATTAACACAAGCCCTTAGTGACGGTGGTAAACAACAGCGTGGAGAGTTTTATGAATTCATTCTGGCTGTGGAGATGGCAGCTAACAAATTCGTTCCACGTTTGTTATTCGGTGACGCGGCTACATTCCGTTTCAGTGGAAAAGTCAACCGCTACAATGTAAGCATATGGAGAACACATGAGCTACATAAAATGGTCGGGCACGAAAGAGACTCTCAGATGCTTGCTACGTTTCGCACCGTTTTTCAAGAAACAATTTAACAGCGTGTTCTTTTTTTTACCGGAAGAGATTATTACATGATTCACCCACCGGAATGTGTTGGATTCCTGGCTTTTTCTATAACTACGAAGACACGTCGAAATTTTCACTTTTCGACAGGACGGAGAACCATTCCGCTTACACATGTATGCATAGATTATATTACGTATTCTTCCTAGAAGACCGCACAATATGTAAAAGTTAGTTATTTTCTACCCCTTACGGTGTTACGATTTTAATCGCCAGTAGTTCAGAGCTACATATATATACTGCTTAAAGACAGTACAGTGCACTGAGGAGGGTATATCGTACCAAAGTTAACGACTTTATATCCTATTCCATTCGCGAATGGAGCGAGCAAAGAATTTTTACCCTGCCTAGTCACATTAATGTAAACACATGTCAAAAACGTGAATAGGCACGTTTTGCAGCACGAACCGCTGCGAGCGGTGCAGTAAGAGAGTCAGTGATGTTCTGGAAGGGCCGAGAGGGCTGTGGAGACATGCCGATTTAAGTGCCGTGTCCAGCTGCGCTAGGTTTCTCGTTTGAGAATAATAAAAAAAATGGTTCTAATGGCTCTGAGCACTATGGGACTTAACATCTATGGTCATCAGTCCCCTAGAACTTAGAACTACTTAAACCTAACCAACATAAGGACATCACACAACACCCAGTCATCACGAGGCAGAGAAAATCCCTGACCCCGCCGGGAATCGAACCCAGGAACCCGGGCGCGGAAAGCGAGAACGCTACCGCACGACCACGAGCTGCGGACGTTTGAGAATCCATGATGCAAACAGGCCGATCGAGGTGGTCCTGCAAATTCTCGATTGCTTTAAGTCCGAGGAGATTGGTGGCCATGGCAGTATGCTACCCATCCCGGTGCTTTTCAAACCACACATATACAGTGTGGGCAGTGTAGCACATTGCATTGTCCTGCTGGTAGATGCCATTGCGGTGAAGAAAAATAGACTGCGTGTTTGATGGAGGTTGTGGGGATTACATGGTACTCATGGACAGATGCATATTTTTGTGGATTGGTTATGTTGTGACTGACAATTCGCGATTTTCACAAACACAACTTTTATTGAGGTAAGTTCACATGGATGATGACTGAACGTGCAAACGAAAGGTAACACGGTAACAATAACGATGTCAGTAAAAATTTCCTAATTGAGGCAAACAAAAGTTCACTTTTAATTTTCCACAAAGTTTCATGGTAACACACTCACACACTAGTAACAGTCCAATTCAGAGACGAAGACGTGATCTTCAACGTTCGCAGTACACGAGGTCGGCATCCGGCGTGAACCGAAATTCGGGGCTGGTTCTAGCCCCTAAATAGCTGTCTCCCGCCAATCAGGTTTTGGCATAGTGATACTTTCTGCAGCTCATGGCTCGAGCTCCCCCTGCAGGAAGTAGTGCTCCGGGTGTCTGTTTCCATTACCTCGTATGTAAATAGCCGGTGTTTACCATGGTGCATTTGGTACGCCTTGGGCTTAGACAACCTCGTAATCTGTGGCGTAATATGGTTTGCCGGCCCTCAGGGGCTACCTTGGCTACGCTATAATAGGTTATGTCTTCCAAAATGACGAGATTACCCAGGAAATGACCTCAGGCCTGACGTTTTCTGGTGACAGTTGCATAGTGTTCACTTTCAGATGCCTTATGCCACATGGATAAACGACGTCTGTCTAGTGGAGCATAAAACGTGATTCATCTGAAAAGGTTACTTCTCACCACTTATTGGACGTCCAGCTGCAGTATTGGCGTGCAAATTCCAGCCTTCATCGCCGATGAGCAGCAGCCAGCGTGGGTGGATGAACCTTGCATCTACTACGGAGGCCCAGATACAGCAACCTTCTGCGAACGGTCATTGAGGAGACATTTTTGGTAGCCCTTTGGTTCATCTGGGTGGTCAGCTGCTCAACAACTGGGTGTCTTATCCGACTTTACAAGTCTCTGCAGCCGTCCTTCAGCCCTGTCATCTATGGCCTGTGGTGCACCACAATTGCCTCAGCGCCGGTTCTGAACAGCACCATTTTGCTAAACGCGGCATACTTTAACCATTGCGGCACCGGAACAGCGTACAAACTTGGCCGTTTTGGGTATGCTTCCACCTTAGGCCCAAAAGCCAATGGTCACGCCGTTTTGGATCTCAGATATATACACTCCTGGAAATTGAAATAAGAACACCGTGAATTCATTGTCCCAGGAAGGGGAAACTTTATTGACACATTCCTGGGGTCAGATACATCACATGATCACACTGACAGAACCACAGGCACATAGACACAGGCAACAGAGCATGCACAATGTCGGCACTAGTACAGTGTATATCCACCTTTCGCAGCAATGCAGGCTGCTATTCTCCCATGGAGACGATCGTAGAGATGCTGGATGTAGTCCTGTGGAACGGCTTGCCATGCCATTTCCACCTGGCGCCTCAGTTGGACCAGCGTTCGTGCTGGACGTGCAGACCGCGTGAGACGACGCTTCATCCAGTCCCAAACATGCTCAATGGGGGACAGATCCGGAGATCTTGCTGGCCAGGGTAGTTGACTTACACCTTCTAGAGCACGTTGGGTGGCACGGGATACATGCGGACGTGCATTGTCCTGTTGGAACAGCAAGTTCTCTTGCCGGTCTAGGAATGGTAGAACGATGGGTTCGATGACGGTTTGGATGTACCGTGCACTATTCAGTGTCCCCTCGACGATCAACAGTGGTGTATGGCCAGTGTAGGAGATCGCTCCCCACACCATGATGCCGGGTGTTGGCCCTGTGTGCCTCGGTCGTATGCAGTCCTGATTGTGGCGCTCACCTCCACGGCGCCAAACACGCATACGACCATCATTGGCACCAAGGCAGAAGCGACTCTCATCGCTGAAGACGACACGTCTCCATTCGTCCCTCCATTCACGCCTGTCGCGACACCACTGGAGGCGGGCTGCACGATGTTGGGACGTGAGCGGAAGACGGCCTAACGGTGTGCGGGACCGTAGCCCAGCTTCATGGAGACGGTTGCGAATGGTCCTCGCCGATACCCCAGGAGCAACAGTGTCCCTAATTTGCTGGGAAGTGGCGGTGCGGTCCCCTACGGCACTGCGTAGGATCCTACGGTCTTGGCGTGCATCCGTGCGTCGCTGCGGTCCGGTCCCAGGTCGACGGGCACGTGCACCTTCCGCCGACCACTGGCGACAACATCGATGTACTGTGGAGACCTCACGCCCCACGTGTTGAGCAATTCGGCGGTACGTCCACCCGGCCTCCCGCATGCCCACTATACGCCCTCGCTCAAAGTCCGTCAACTGCACATACGGTTCACGTCCACGCTGTCGCGGCATGCTACCAGTGTTAAAGACTGCGATGGAGCTCCGTATGCCACGGCAAACTGGCTGACACTGACGGCGGCGGTGCACAAATGCTGCGCAGCTAGCGCCATTCGACGGTCAACACCGCGGTTCCTGGTGTGTCCGCTCTGCCGTGCGTGTGATCATTGCTTGTACAGCCCTCTCGCAGTGTCCGGAGCAAGTATGGTGGGTCTGACACACTGGTGTCAATGTGTTCTTTTTTCCATTTCCAGGAGTGTAGCTCCGCTTCCGCATTACGACAATGGTTGCACTGTTTTCCGAGCCCCTTGATACGTTTATACAGGGTGTTCAGAAAATGTCGAATACCTTGAGAGATGATAGCATTCACCGAAACAAGTCAAATAAACATGGGTCTGGAAACACAAACTTTCCGAGATAGGAAGGACTGTGCGGTGCTTGGTTGCGGATATTAGCACAGTGCTGCGTCAAATGTGTAGGCAGGGTGTTGTGATGTCTTAGTCTCAGTACTCAACTTACAGACCTGCAGTCAGTTGTGTGGTTCGAGTTGTGTTGTAGACTATGTGTGTTTTCGTCGTGTTTGTGTGCCTTATTTTCCAGTACTGCCAACCCTGGGTACGTACCATAGTGTTTTACCTTCTTCCAAACGCGGATTCCTTACGTGTTTACTGTTATTGCGCTTTTAGTATGTACTGTATAAATGGTGTAGTCCATATCCATTTTCTGTCTTCCGCCACTCGTTATTAATGGAAGCATACTACTCGACAAGTGAAATGGCGGATCGATATTCTTCTATGATTCAGTAAATGGACGTAGCCTGCGAGCCCATAAGCTGAAAAATATCCGCAGGGCAGTGTGTCCTCTGGTAAGCTGTTCGGCAGACTTTTCCAGCGTCCGAGGGACACGATTCAAAAAAATTGCTATGAGCACTATGGGACTTAACATCTGGGGTCATCGGTCCCCTAGACTTAGAACTACTTAAACCTAACTAACCTAAGGACATCACAAATATCCGTGCCCAAGGCAGCATTCGAACCTGCGACAGTAGCGGTACCGCAGAAGACTGACAGTGAATCGCCCCGCACGATTCCCACGCGTGACGTGTTGGGGGGGGGGGGGGGGGGGGGGGTACTTCGTGAATAACTGCTGTACCCATATCATCTGCAGCGCGTTAGGGCTCTAAGGCCACTGGATCATCATGGCAGACGGCGGATCTGACAACGGCTGTTGCAGATCCACTGTTCACATCTAAAATTTTATTTACTGATAACGCAGGGTTCATAAGAGATGGTGTTGTGAATTTCCATAACCAGAATGTATACGCAGATGTAAATCTTCAAGCAATTGAAGAAAGGGGGCATCAACACCGATTCTCAATCAACGCATGGGCTGGTGTACTTGGCGATAGATTAATAGGGCCATACATGCTACCACAACGGTTAACTGGCCCGCATTACCTGGACTTTCTCATTACGTATTGCCTACTTTGCCATTGCAGCAACGAATACAAATGTGAATCATGCATGATGGCGCACCAGCACACTTTCGTCACCATGTGCGCGAACGTCTGACGCAGACATTTCAGGATCGCTGGGTTGGTCAGTGGGGGGCGGGAGCACACTTTGACCTGCTCGTTCCCCAGACCTCAGTTCCCTAGACTTTTGGTTATGAGGACACTTGAAGGAATTGGTCTACGACACGACAACCTATGATGTGGGGATACTTGAGGGTCGCGTCTTCAGTGCGTGCCAGCAGTGACAACAGCAAGCCAGTGTACTTCAAAGGGTGCATCATTCCTTACGCCGGAGGGAAGAGGGGTGCACTGTCATGAATTGACGCCACATTGGACAGCTCCTGTAGACACGTCTTCACCACAGACAGTATACATTTCTGGACGCATGTTTACTGGACTCATTTTCTTGTTTCGATGAGTGCTACCACTTCTCAAAGTATTCGGCACTTTTTTTGAACACCTTGTGTATTCTCACTGCTAGTGCTGCCATCAGCCGTGTGTGAGTGGTTATTGCACTTTCACGTAGGACATGGTCGATGGTCACATTAACTTTGGACCGCGTGTATGTGTCGGTACACTCCCTGATTTCTCCGGTCCCGTTATACCCAGATCTATGATGGAGCTGCTAGAGCTTTCACTCAGTCTTCCTTCTTACCGGCTGTCTTAATGTACTAGACATGGTTTCACGAGAATAGCGTCATCGCACTTCCAAGGATCCGTATTTAGGTTCTTCTAGCTGCTCTACTACACTTTCATACATATCATATCGACCTTTTACATAGCAGATTTCTGAAGGAGGATGATATTAGTTTTTAACGTCCCGCCGACAACGAGGTGGTCAGAGACGGAGCAAGAGCTCAGATTAGGGAAGGATGGAGAAGGAAATCGGCCTTGCCCTTTCTAAGGAATCGCCCTGGCATTTACTTTAGGTTATTTAGTCAGATCATGGAAAATCTAAATCTAGATGGCCGGACGCGGGTTTGAATCGTCGCCCTCCCGAACGTGAATCCAATGTGCTAACCACTGCGCCACCTCGCTAGGTTAGCAGCGCTGTGAATTCGTGTGATGGCTGTTGCCACGCCTATTTGATGAGGGCTGCAAACACTAGAGCATTATTCTTCAACACAAAGTGGGAAATTTATTACACGGAGCTGCCAACTGGGCATCGAATCGAACTGAGCCTGGTCGACGATTAGGAGTACGTCAGCCCGTGTTTGTTGAACTTTGTGACAGAGTTCATCAAATGTAGTGCCAGTCTCTCGGCAACATACTCAGTGAGTGAAAGATCGTATTTTCCAGGACAACAGTTGAACGCCCTCTTTATCGAGGAACATCAGAACAGGACAGGCTACTTATGGTCTTGAGTTATCTTGTTGAAAAATAACGCCATGGAGACCTCGATGACGGTACAGCCACTGTCGTGAAGACGTCAGAAATGCATCCCCTCATACCCAAATTACCACCTAAGTGCAGCAGACGTCCAATGCTACTGTTTTAGTCATATCCCTTAGGAGGGACATAAAGCCCTTTCCAATTTGGAATAGATATGCAAGTTTCTAAAACCGCCTCACAATCAAGATAATTTTCGTTACAGACGTAGTGTGTATACACAGGGGGCGGAGAAAAATATGGAAACACCAAAAATACAACACATTAACGTACCTAACACAGTGTAGGAAACACGTTGGCATTCAAAAAGCTTTCAGTCGTTTCGGAATGGATAAGTACAGGCCCTGTATTATTTCCAAGGGAATCTTATACCATTATTCCTGCAAAATAATGGCGAGTTCAGGTAACAATGATGGAGGTGGAGAGCGATCATGCATCCTTATCTCTAAACTAGACCACATAGGCTCAATAATACTTAGGGTTTGTGACTTTGGTGATCAGGTGAGACGCGACGATTCATCCTCGGTCTCACGAAATCAGTCCTGGACGATGCAAGATGGTGAACAGTGTTCCTATCGTCTTGAGACACAGAATCGCCATCGGGATGGTCATGATCAGCCAAAGTGGTCACATAATCCTCGGCAGTATGCATCCTTACACAGTAATCATTGGGGCCCATGGACTACCACAATATGGCTGCCCAAATCATCATAAATCACCGCCATATTTCACTCGTTAAACTCGCCCAGCAGTTGGAAACAGTGTGAAACAAGACTCATCCGACCAAATGTTCTTCTATCGCCCCATGTCCAGGTTTAATGGATTCGGCACCACATTTTCCTGTTATGGGCATTTGATCATTGGTGAGTGCTTTTGGAATTCCAGTTCGCTCTGTAATTTCCTACTCAGTTAGTTACTTACGTGTTCCGTTGATCAGTCTTACGGAAACCATTATGATGTGGAACGTGTCAAGTGCATACAAAATGCATATATGAAGCAAGTTTTTTTTTAACTTAAAATTTTTGGTACCTGCCCCATTCACTTAAGTGGCACAAAAGGTATATATTATACAAATACATTTATTTATTTTTATTCAAGCATTCATCTGTGGTATAGAAGAGTTGTCAAGGAGATATGATTTCGGTTTATTTTTGAAACTATTACTGCTGTCTGTCAGACATTTTATTTGATCTGGTAATTTATGGAAAAGTTTTACAGCAGCATATTTTACACCTTTCCGTGTCAAAGACAGGTTAAGTAGAGGATAGTGTAAGTATTTTCTTCTTCTGTTTTTATAATTATGAATGTCACTGTTGTTTTTAAAGTGGTCCACGTTGTAGAGAACACATTTCATTACTGAGTAAATGTACTGTGAGGCTTTTGTAAGAATTCCTAACCTTTCAAACAGATGCCTACAAGATGTGCGACTGTGAGCACCACCCATCATTCTAACCACTTTCTTTTAAGTGAATACTTTTTGCCTAAATGTTTAGTTACCCCAAAATGTTATTCCGTATGACATCAGAGCGTGAAAGTATGCAAAATATGTTGGCTTGCTAATTTCTATATCCGCAAAATTAGCAATTATTCTCATTGCAAAAGTTGCTGAACCTAGTCGCTTTAGGAGATCCACAATATGAATTTTCTAATTAAGATTCTCATCTATATGTACACCCAAAAACTTAGTATGCTCCACCCTGGCTACTGACTTCTGTTGATGTGCTATATTTATTAAAGGAACTTTACTCCTTGCAGCAGAAGATTGGATGTACTGTGTTTTTTCAAAGTTCAGAGCAAGCCAATTTGCAGAAAACCAATAAATAACTTTTCCAAAGACAATTTTTTTGTAATTTTCTATAGGAATTTATTTAACTGGATTAATAATGATGCTTGTATCATCAGCAAACAGTGTCAGTTTAGCTTCTTGTTTCAGTAAGAAGAGAGGTCATTCATGTATATCAAGAACAGAAGAAAGCCCATGATCGAACCCTGTGGAAAACCAACTGTAATTTCACCCCAGTTAGATGAAGTGGGAAACTTCCCTAAATATCACTTAATCCATATAAAGAAACTTTTTGCTTCCCGTTCTGCAGATATGGCTTAAGCTACTCATATTCTGTTCCATTTATACAGTAGAATTGTAATTTCTGTAACACAATGTCATGTTTCACACAGTCAAATGCTTTGAAAAAGTCACACACAGAATTCCTATTGATGACATTTTACTATTTAAAGACTCTACTATGTGCGCAGTGAAATTGTGTATGGCTGTTTCAGAAGAACAGCATTTTTGAAATCCAGACTGTGATTTACTAAGTATCCCATTACTTGAGTACATTACTTTCTCAACGATTTTTGAAAATGCTGTAAGCAAGCATACTGGCCAGTAATTATTGACACCTGTGGTGTCCCCTTTTTTGTAGAGAGGCTTGACAATTCCATATTTTAACCTGTCTGGGAAAATACCTTGATTTACTGATGCATTACAGATGTGACTCAGAACATCAGTTGTAACTGCTCCACATTGTTTTAATATCTTGTTAGAGATGTCATCTACTCCAAAAGAACGTTTATTTTTCAAAGAGTTAATGATTGTACTTATTTAAAAGATCCTGTTAGATGGAAATTAATCTGACATCGATTTCTCAAAACTGGCTCTTCCATGTACTGCTTTGCTTTTTCGTTTGAACTGTTCTCACGAATTTTTTGGCCTACACTTAAGAAATGCTTGTTAAATACATTAGCTACTTGTGTACTGTTGGTTAAGATGGTCTCAATCTCTTTGATAGTAATACTACCTACCCCAGTCGTTACTTTTCCTGTCTTTCTTCTAACAACATTCGATATTAATTTGATTTTATTGCCAGGGTTGTTAATTTCATTTCTAATAAACATATTTTTTGATTTTCTCACTTTTGTCACTATGTTACAGTAATTTTTATAGTGCCTTCTGGGTCTTCACTAATTCTTGCTGTCTTACACAATTTTTCTCTATGAAGACCCTTTAATACCTGTAGTAATGCAAGGTTTCTTTGAAAACTGTTTGGTGTAACATTTAGCATTTTTTTGGGGTAATGATGTTCAAAACGAGATATGAATTTATCAAGAAATACGCCGCATTTTTTATTATCATTTGGCTCCTTGTATACATCTCCCCAATTAACATTTGTTAAACTTTCTCTGAAGTGCTCTATAGGTACCGGGTTGACCATCCTTGCACTTTTACTTAATGGTTTAGGAACTGTACACGCTGCTTTTGTAGGTTAATCAATTGTGCATCATGGTCTGATAATTCATCTATTACAGGGACAGCTTATGTCAGCTTTAGATCCACTTGCTGTACAAATATTATCTATTAGAGTGCTACTGTCTTGAGCTATAGGTGTAGGGAAGTTGATCACTGATTCTTCTAGTTCACTTTTCCTCATATACCTCCCTTTCTGTTGTTTTGCTTATGACAGGTTTTGCGAGTGCGACATTCAAACCCGCAGTGACTTCTGCAGTTGTCGTTTAATTTATCGACACAGTCCTCTTCAATACCCGTCTGTCACGTTCACTCAATACACAGTTTTGTTCGCTTTGTGACTTAGAGGATGACGTTTCTCCGCTTTCGTTATACGCGGTACGGATCTTCATTATGGTGTCTCTTAAAACACCAAACACTTCAGCTCCCTTGGTTCGGGAGCACGGACCACACGAGCACCTACAGTTTCAGTTAGATCCGACATGGTGCACTCACAACTGGACAGAACCCTATTCTAGCCACGACTGAATCTTGCAATGTATTGAGGACACTGCATATGTACCATTGTATCGGTGTAAATGTACTCATTGTCTGAGATCCGGACTACGATTGGAAAATGTTCTTGCCTCTGTTATATTAGTAAAATGTAAAGCGGTAGCTGCCATTTTTTCATCTGGTACATTTTTTTACGTAAGAGGTTGAGAAGAGGGCATACCAGCCGGCGTTATTCAAACAAATGAAAAAAAAAATCTGTTGCGTGAGTCCAATCTACAAGAATATTCAGTTTAAATGGATGTTGTAAAGGTGACTGTTAACCGATTTTAGAGTCGGGCAGATAGATGATGGGTGTTTAGTGCATTTCTTTTACCGTAAGCCCACACGTGCAGATTCGTATTTGCAGCTCTAGCTACCACCGTCCTACACAAACCTTGGCGCCCTGGTCACCGGGCATATCTTGATTCTGACAAGGAGTTAAAACAGCTACGAGTTATGCTTAATAAGAATGGATATTTTTCTCGTAATATTTACACAGATATACTGAGGAGAAGATAAAGACAATGGAGAGCTGCTGAATAACACAGGTGGACACAATTATGCGTGTAGTACTATGTTCAGTGACAGTTAGTTTCATCAATTTGAGTGTTGGATATTACAAGCGCGGGCGAGCTATTCGATGTAGGGCGGTCGTGCAGGCGAGACCTATCCACACCCGCTAAAGCGTAAGTTTTTAGCCTGAACATAGTGATGCGCACAAGTATAATCAGTATTCAGAAAATTCAGCTAAGACAGCAGCCTGGCTGTCAGTCGAAAAAGAGTAATCCTCATCCAGCTGAAATCCGAAAATTACACTAATGGCCACTAAAATTGCTACACCAAGAAGAAATGCAGATGATAAACGGGTATTCATTGGACAAATATATTATACTAGAACTGACATGTGACTACATTTTCACGCAATTAGGGTGCATAGATCCTGAGAAATCAGTACCCAGAAAACCACCTCTGGACATAATAACGGCCTTGATACGCCTGGGCATTGAGTCAAACAGAGCTTGGATGGCGTGTACAGGTACAGCTGCCCATGCAGCTTCTACACGATACCACTGTTCATTAAGAGTAGTGATTGGCGTATTGTGACGAGCCAGTTGCTCGGCCACCATTGACCAGACGTTTTCAGTTGGTGAGAGATCTGGAGAATGTGCTGGCCAGGGCAGCAGTCGAACATCTTCTGTATCCAGAAAGGCCCGCACAGGACCTGCAACATGCGGTCACGCATTATCCTCCCGAATTTAGGGTTTTGCAGGGGTCGAATGAAGCGGTTCTAGGCGCTACAGTCTGGAACCGCGCGGCCGCTACGGTCGCAGGTTCGAATCCTGCCTCGGGCATGAGTGCGTGTGATGTCCTTAGGTTAGTTAGGTTTAAGTAGTTCTAAGTTCTAGGGGTCTGATGACCTCAGAAGTTAAGTTCCATAGTGCTCAGAGCCATTTGAACCATTTAAAGGGTAGAGCCATGGGTCGTAACACATCTGAAATGTAACGTCCACTGTTCAAAGTGCCGTCAGTGCGAACAAGAAGTGACCGAGACGTGTAACCAATGACAACCCATACCATCACGCGCGTAATACGCCAGTATGGCGAAAATGAATACACGCTTCCAATGTGCGTCCACGGCGATGTCGCCAGACACGGATGCAACCATCATGATGCTGTAAACAGAACTTGAATTCATCCGAAAAAATTACGTTTTGCCATTCGTGTACCCTGGTTCGTCGTTGAGTGCACCATCGCAGGCGCTCCTCTCTGTGGTGCATCGTCAAGGGTAACCGCAGCCGTGGTCTCCGAGCTGATCGTCCATGCTGCTGCAAACGTCGTCGAACTGTTCGTGCAGATGGTTGTTGTCTTGCTAGCGTCACCATCTGCTGACTCAGGGATCGAGACGTGGCTGCACGATCCGTTATAGCCATGCGGATAAGATGCCTGTCATGTCGAGTGGTAGTGATACGAGGCCGTTGGGATCCAGCACGGTGTTCCGTATTACCCTCCTGAACCCACCGATTCCTTAGTCTCCTGACAGTCTTTGGATCTCGACCAACGCGAGCAGCAATTTCGCGATACGACAAACTGCAATCGCGAGAGGCTACTATCCGACCTTTATCAAAGTCGGAAACGTGATGGTTCGCATTTCTCCTCCTTACACGAGGCATCACAACAACGTTTCACCGGGCAACGCCGGTCAACTGCTGTTTGTGTATGAGAAACTTTCCTCATGTCAGCACGTTGCAGGTGTCGCCACCGGCGCCAACCTTGTGTGAATGTTCTGAAAAGCTAATCATATGCATATCACAGCATCTTCTTCCTGTCGGTTAAATTTCGCGTCTGTAGGACGTCATCTTCGTGGTGTAGCAATTTTAATGGCCAGTAGTGCACATGGAGTCCTCATGACGCGTGATAACTTTATGATAAATATAAATGCACTTGTGCACCAGTTTTGTACTGTTCTGTCTTATCCACAAATATGACACTCAGGCATCCACAGCTGATTTGATTTGTAGGTAGGCGACTGCAGCTAATGATCTTGACCATTTCTGCCGGCGAGTCTTCAGTCTGTCTCTGAACTGTTGTTCCAATGGGGGGCATGCATGCACAATTATGAAGGTAATATGATACTAAAAAATCTGTATGATATGATGTCCTCACGATGTAGGTGTATGCCGGCCGTATCGTATCGGGACATTGCGGCTCCGCTTCAGTTCGCAACCGCGCTGTTGCTGCGGTCGCAGGTTCGAATCCTGCCTCGGGAATGGCAGTGTGTGATGTCCTTAGGTCAGTTCGGTTTAAGTAGTTCTAAGTCCAGGGGACTGATTACCTCAGATGTTAAGTCCCATAGAGCTTGAGCCATTTTTTGATGTAGGCGTGTCCTGTGGTACTGAGGTCAGAAAAATGTTGGTTAATGAGTGATCCGTGCACACTTGTTATCCTAGGCCAAATTACTCGGTCTCACAACTACGACTTGAAAAAACGTGGAATGTTGTTGCGTAAGACGCGATGCAGTATTGAAGGCCGTTCTTGTTTGCAGTTAGCACTCATAAGCGTGGGCCCTGACTGGGTTTCGCAAGGCAGCCGTTAACCTGTTCTCGCACGAGACAAAAGCTGAACTGCTCACAGTATGTACGTGCCGCCGCCTCGGTAACGTTCGCTGTTCCAGTGACCTTATGAAACAAAATGTCTGCACACTAGCGTCGTGTTACCGTCGGTGCACCAGTTACCACATCACCCGTCACCGTCTCCTCCAATTTCGTGTCCACATTTCAGGGAATGTCTGATGGAGCTGTTCACGAACATTCAATCCAAAGTGATGTGGGATTCCATCGTGTTGGAACTACATGCTATACCTCTGATAAACACTGTACATGTAAGTTTATATCTGGGAGGAAGCAGAAACGAGCCGGTCACTGTGGTCGAGCGGTACTAGAAGCTTCAGTCCGTAATCGCGCTGCAGCTACGGTCGCAGGTTCGAATCCTGCCTGGGAATGGATGTGTGTGGTGTCCTTAGGTTAATTAGGTTTAAGTAGTTCTAAGTCCAGGGGACTGATCTACATCTACATCTACATCTACATCTACGTGGATACTCTGCAAATCACATTCAAGTGCTTGCAAAGGATTCTTCGAACCACCTTCACAATCCTCTATTATTCCAATGTCGTATAGCGCACTGACCTCCGATATTAAGTCCCATAGTGCTTAGAGCCATTTGAACCATGATTGAAGCAGAAACGGGTCTAATACGTCATCACTGACTATGCCTGCCCACACGCTGACTGATGATTTGAGTTATAGGCGTTTCGCAGCTGTAGCGAGCTGATTCTCATCGCCCCAAAACGTTAACTATTGCAGTTATTTAACATTCCCGCTTCGGTGAAACAGGCTTCATCAGTGGAAAGTGCATCGGCATAAATGTGAGGATCCTGCAACAACCGTTGGCTGAATAATACACGAGCTCGGAAGTTGGTTGGTTGGTTTGGGGAAGGAGACCAGACAGCGTGGTCATCGGTCTCATCGGATTAGGGAAGGATTGGGAAGGAAGTCGGCCGTGCCCTTTTAGAGGAACCATCCCGGCATTTGCCTGAAGTGATTTAGGGAAATCACGGAAAACCTAAATCAGGATGGCCGGACGCGGGATTGAACCGTCGTCCTTCCGAATGCGAGTCCAAGGTCGGAAGTCAGCAGAAGTCAAAGCACGTACATTCTGTGGATTATAGGAGCCTAGCAGCGTTTCCCGTAATAATCGCTATACAGTGTGTGTGTTCAACTGGGGACTTAGGCCGCGCGGGATTAGCCGAGCGGTCTTTGGCGCTGCAGTCATGGACTGTGCGGCTGGTCCCGGCGGAGGTTCGAGTCCTCCCTCGGGCATGGCTGTGTGTGTTTGTCCGTAGGTTAAGTAGTGTGTAAGCTTAGGAATTGATGACCTTAGCAGTTAAGTCCCTTTTTTTGAGGGGGGGGGGGGGCTAGAAACGACGGAGAGGCTATGCCCCGCTGTAGCCCTCAGTGGTTCACAACCCCACAACAGGCCACAGCAGTCCACCCACCCGACCGCCACTCCATACCGAACCCAGAGTTATTGTGCGGATCAGCCCCCAGTAGACCCCCCTGGGAACGTTTCATACCAGACGAGTGTAGCCCCAAATGTTTCCGTGGTAGAGTAATTATGGTGTACGCGTACGTGGAGACAGTGTTTGTGCAGCAATCGCCTACATAGTGTAACTGGGGTGGAGTAAGGGGAACCAGCCCGCATTCGTCGAGGCAGATGGAAAACCGCCTTAAAAACCATCGACAGGCTGGCCGGCACACCGGACCTCGACATTAATTTGCCAGGCTGATTCGTGGCGGGGACCAGCACGCCTTCCCGCTCGGGAAGCTGGGCGTTAGACCGCTTGGATAGCCGGGCGGGAGGCTATACGACTACAGTACTCTGCGAAAAATTCATTTCACGTGCCACTGATCGAGTGCTGATTGCAGGCGACTCATAGTCTCGAGCAATCACTGCATCTTCAAAGTCGGGAATAATCCGTGTAGTTCTTCGTCCTCCTCGGTCTTCGTACTGTGGTACCAGTTATCCTGTTTCACTTAATCTTTGGAACAGTCTTCGGTACCTGGTGTTAGCAGGCTGTCTTGTAATCGAACATTTGGTGCTGTACAACATTTGCGCTTCTTTGCTGCTTCCATTTGCTTCCCCGTATCTGAGAATCATATCTGTAAGCTATGACACGAGGTACAAGTAATTTTGGTTAGGGCTGATCGACGTTACTACCCCATCTTGTACAAAGACTCCACTCTATTACATTACAAACATTGTACGCCAGGATAGCTTATGGCAGTACACAGTAAGCCATCTGAAATGGATTAGTTGATTTACCATCCCAACCTGAAAACTTAGTGCTAGTTTGGTTTGCATATCCTGCAATATTAACAACAACAGTATCGGTAAAGATATTTCACTGTCAGAGGTATCAGAACGACTTTCGCTAATACCTTTCAACTCTGACGTTTCTGGATGTCATGAACTGCTATATATATATTATGACTATTAAGGTAAATACATTGTTTGTTCTCTATTCAAATCTTTCATTTGCTAACTATGCCTATCAGTAGTTAGTGCCTTCCGTAGTTTGAATCTTTTATTTAGCTGGCAGTAGTGGCGCTCGCTGTATTGCAGTAGTTCGAGTAACGAAGATTTTTGTGAGGTAAGTGATTTGTGAAAGGTATAGTTTAATGTTAGTCAGGGCCATTCTTTTGTAGGGATTATTGAAAGTCAGATTGCGTTGCGCTAAAAATATTGTGTGTCAGTTTAAAGGGGACGTTCCATATGTCGACCCTTAGCCGAGGATACCTCACTGGAATCTTCTGATTTTTTCTTGTAGTTTGTGTAATTAGTGTAGCTTTAGTTTATTGCTAGCGCGTAATTGTAGAGAGAATCTGCTTTGTAGTTGCAGTCTTTCATTATTATACAGTAAAGCAGTTGTGGCATGCATGTAGATTTGCACCAAGTATTTCGCAGCTACGCTTGCAATTAACTAGATATTTTTTTCAGTGCTATGTTAATGTGTTCTCTTATTTTCGCTCTTCAAATTGTGCTTTTCTGTGTTATCGTGTGAAATATTGTGACAATAATGGCGTGTGAAAAACGTAACTTTAGGCTCCAAAGTAAACTGAGAAATAATAGTGACGAAGAGTGTAGCTTATCAGCACCACTGTATAATGAATTAACAGACATTCAAAGTAGTAATTTGGTAATTGTACATAGGAAATGGAGCGGGCGGCAAATAATGGTGTAGACAGTGAAACAATTAGTGAACAGGGAAGCATCATCGATCGATCGGCAACAGCTCGCCTCAGGATTCCGAAATGACAGGACACAATATTGCAAATACTGTAGACTCAGGTTTTGGGTTCTCACCGTTTTCTCAAATGAGTCAAGACACATTTTCCGCTTGTCAAAATGTGAATGTTGCCGGTGGAAAATCACTGCCGAAAAGCACTGAAGAACATGTTTCAGACACCAGTGCATTGTTATTACAGTTATTGCAACAAATGGGGCAAAGGCTACAAAAGTTAGACACAATGGAACAAAATCTTCAAAAGTTAGACACAACGCTTGAACAAAATCAGAAACAAATGGGACAAAATCTTCAAAAGTTAGACGCAATGGAAGAAAATCTTCACACCACGCTTGAACAAACACGTGAAGATTTAACTACTGAGTTACATAAAATCGAATCGAAATGTCAAAAAGTCTGTAACGACGTAAAAACACAAATTTGTGAGCATTTCCAACCTATTTTTTCGCGTCATGAAAATGCATTAC
The DNA here is from genome assembly GCF_021461395.2 of Schistocerca americana. Taxonomy (NCBI): domain Eukaryota; kingdom Metazoa; phylum Arthropoda; class Insecta; order Orthoptera; family Acrididae; genus Schistocerca; species Schistocerca americana. The sequence goes on along the minus strand of NC_060126.1, from coordinate 401,922,513 downwards.
AGGATCACGAAGCAGCCATAAAGGAACTGCAAACTATTGTTCATGAAAATCACATCTTGCAAGCTAAAATTGACTCAGCTGCATCTACCGATTCGGTTATGCAGCTTGCAAAAACTCAGGAAAACTTAAAAGACACAGTAGATACGATTTCAACACAAATGGACATTCTGAAACTTGGTTCAGAAAAACACACAGAGGAAATAATTTCACTAACGGATAAAGTAGCCGAACTTTCAGATCAGTTCACTAACTTATCTACAAAAATAGATGATGATCTGAATGACACAAAACCTGTAGCCTTCACGGACACTGAAGTGTATGAACAAATTAGAAAATTCAAATAAAATCAAAATCAAATCAATACACAGTATAAAAGAGAAATCCGGGAAGTACAAGATCAGTTGGCACAAGTAATACAAGAATTACATATTTCAGAGGACACTCGCGCTCCAGTACGAGAAGAGGGACATAGAAATACGGAACAACCACAAAATAATAACACAGGACACTTCGGAAATTATGAAAGAAATTGGCAAGGCGCATTGAATTTTGAGATGTAACCGCCGAAACGGAGTAACAATGAGCGATGTGCGACTCACCGACACCATGATTTTGACTATAAGCTGTTCATTACTACACGTAAACTCAAAACATTTAAGAATTCTGACAACGACATTCATCCACAAGCATGGCTTCATCAGTTCTCTCATTGTTTTCCTCCCAACTGGTCATTGGAGCACAGGTTAGAATTTGTGTGTGGCTATTTAGAGACTGAACCAGCTGTAAGAATGCGATCGGTCATTCACGATTGCCACAGTGAAGGAGAATTTTAACATGCCTTCCTCTCAGCGTATTGGTCTCAAGCTACACAAGACCGAGTAAAACATAGCATCATAATGATGAAACGTTTCGAACAATCTGAATTTTCCAGTCTTATGAAATATTTTGACGACATGTTGCATAAGAATCAGTATCTTTCAAACCCATACAGCCCCTCAGAACTCATCCGCATTTGCTTAATCAAATTGCCTGAATATTTACGATATATTATTTTAGCAGGACTTTGCAAAGACGACATTGAAGCTTTTCAGGGACTGTTACAAGAACTGGAAATTGACACTGACAATCGCGGAACGCGAAAACAGGAGCACAACAATTACAGGTCACATCTGTCACAATTCCGCGATGACAGAAATAATACACGACATGGCTATTCTTACAACGTAAATCGTGACCAAAACAGACGCCACCCATATGACAACCACTGGCAGAGTAATAATAGTTACAGAGAAAGATCGCATTTCGTAGTAATGAATATGACAGAGATTACCATAGAAACAGACAAGATGGGAACAAAAACAAATATTATCAAGGGAGACAGAATAACTTCAGATGCAACAGTTCAGCGCGCAGTTACGATTCCGCTAGAAATTCTCCATCACATGACCGACAAACAAGAAACTATGTAAACTACCGACAAAACGACAGACCTGAATTCCATCAGAACTGGCGGGATTCAAACAGAGCAGGGCACTCTCGACAAGGTGAACTTGTAGAAGTTAGGTCTCCAAATCCCAATAACGACGCGCGCCAACAAAGACACAATGGGCAATGACTCATACCGCTGGCAGCCACAAAACGTACTTATGAAACTGACGATGCAGCTGCCGTAGCTAGTAATTACATAAAAATGGAAGACATTAGGGACATCTTACTCCAGGAACACGACGTAAAACATAACAGCATTGCATATCCTGTGATTCACATTACAGTAAATGACGTAAAATTTACGGCAGTTATTGACTCTGGCAGTCCCATTTCAGTCATTAGTGAAACAGCCTTTAGCAAATGCAACAAATCGAACGATTGCCCCACACTTCCGTTACGTAAGATTAAATTACAAGGTGCAATCTTTGGAAAAAGTGTAGATGTACGCCAACAAACCAACTTAGAATTCTGTTGTCAAAGCCACAGCTTCTCTATGAACTTTCTTATTGTCCCATTATTGTCGACGGAAATTATATTGGGAGTAGACTTTTTCAATGAATACAAAGCAATCTTAAACTGTCACGATGCTGATATAAGTTTAGAGAAAGAAGGTAAGTCAATAGCTTTGAAATTTGAAGATTGGCTCTCAAACCATGACGAGGAAATTAATCGGCTTTACCTTCTGTTAAACAACAGTTCGGAATTTTCTACGGAACTAGACACTAACAATCACTGTGCAAGTACTGACAGGGATGATATCGACGGCATATTTGAAACTAATGAGTGACAATTTACAATGTTGTTTTTGCGGTGTATCTGTTTTATATCTGCACAGGTTTTCTGAATTCTTTTGGAAAGTAAAACATGTTTTAGTAGTAACTTTTGTGCTATAGCTACAATGAGACAGCCTTTTTCGTAACATAACAATACGTTACTTTATAGTACTTTCTTCATCACGGCAATAAGCATAATAACTACGATATCTATACGCAAAGCATCTCACTTTTGTTTATAATGAGGTGAGTACATTGACTTCAGCAGAACTTTGCTTACAGAGGACGATAACTACGACACTTCAACAGAATTATCTTTCAGCAAGACGCACATTTAGCGCTACAGGACACGGATTTCAGTGATTAATTTTGTACTTAAAACATTTATTTTTAAAGATATTTGGAGTACAATGATACAAAGGTTTCTGTGATACATTTCATTCCATTGCTGTAATCTGTAACACCTGAGGGTATAATTACATTAATCCTCAGGGGGGTACACACTTACTTTGTGTACCATGTGTTTGGCAAGCGCAAGGAGCCCTAGCTAATATGGTATTTGCTTATACAACTTTACACATCGGTACCATATTTCTCTAACACACAAATTACACAGCTATCTGATCATTTAACTGAGAGATAAACATTTTTTTTGCTACGTCAGTGACACATGTTTACGCAATTACAGAGTTGGATTACTTCACACTTACGAAATTGTATTTTGTCTGTACTTTGTGAACTGTTCATATTTTTTCGGAACCATTGTGATACTATGAGAGCGTTGAATGATGTATTTGGTAAGGGAGCATGATTTTAAAGTACGTTTCAGTTAGATGACACTATTGAAATGAGCAGAGAAAATTTTTTAGGTTTTGACATTATTGCAGAAAGCTACGACGTTTTTGAGATTTGACTGAGGTGTTATGATGTTATTTTTACGACAACGATGTGTATTATGCTGTTGAGGTATGTTTATGATCAATAAGAGGATGCTACCGTATATGAGGAATTTGATTATGCTACGTATTTATTATGATGAAATATTGAAGAAGTGTCGACGAATACGTATATGAATAATGTGTAGTGTTTAGGGACTCTGATTTGTGGAAAAGTATGTTGGAAACCAAGAATCGTACTTTAAGAGTTATGAAATGTGTCTAAATGCATGAATGTATCACAATGCCGACGAATATTTTTTGGACACTGTTATATTTATAGGATTTTGTTTCTACAGATTTGCAACGCAAATTCTCGAACCGTGAAATTTTTATATGAGACTGTCACAGTAGTGCAAACTGGTGTCTTAAATATTTCGGTAAGAAAGCCAAGTGACCTTGACATAATGCGTCTTGAGCGGCGAGCTGTGTCAGATGCCTGGAAAAAAAGCCATTAGTGTGTGCCTTTTCAGAGGCACAGGTAAAAAAAGAGGGAGGCCATTATCCTCACTATTGACATTCCTTTGTAGAAAGCATCGTAAATACGACACCCTCAAACTTGAAAACATGATTACACTGTAGAGTTCTTAATTTATGATGTTTACTGAAATGAAATGATGAGAAACATTTCATGTCTATTGTCTTGCTAGTTGAAAGATTGTTTACTGCATTATGAAATGCCATATGGCTAGTGAATGACGTTTCACACCTTGCTTTGCCTATTTTGTATAATATCTAGTTCCTAGCTGCACTGCAGCATTGGTTAAAATAAAATTTTATAGATGTACTAATATAAATATTTTATGCCTACAGATCCAGTAAAAAATAACTTTATGATGGATGTACTCTGAAAAAATGAGGGAGCACAAAAAGACATTTCCACTTCACAGGAATTGCATACATAATTTTTGTTAGTGACTTGGTAACTTGTCTGCTAGAGCAAGTTACAGTGATGCATCACTCTAGTGTTAAGATGTGACATAGATATTAGACATGGCCATCTTTACTGTAATATTTTTTCTGCTTGAGCTTTTTCATGATTAGATATAAGTTATTGAATTTGGTGCTGCTGTTTTCCGGGCATACTGCTACTAAATTTCACTTTACATTACTCTGTTAAGCCAGTTTTACTACGAATTTATTTTTCTTGTTTGCTGCGCATTGCCTTATGATAGTTGCAATATTGCATTTGCTTTGCTAATTTATGCTGCTTGCTTTGCCATTTGTATTTTTTATCATTGCTGTTTGTGTTAATTGTTTTGTGCTGCTGCATTGCCTCATTCCTTAGTTTAGCATCTGAGCTCAGAAGATTTAAGTTAGCTTAAGATGGGGTAGGCTATATGAGAGAACGAGTTGTGATGAATTGGAAGAAATGCATTGAGAAGCTATAAGAAAATGGTTTGGCCAAAAAAAAAAAAAAAAAGAATTTTGAAAGAGGATATGAACCAAAAAAGTAGGGTTTAGGGACAACAGGTTTAGGTAGGATTTTCTTGGAAATAAATGATGCGGTAAGATGATGGTAAATAAATAATGAGGTAAGGAATGTGTGAACATATAAACACAGAAAGCATGCTTGGATAGAAAGTTTTTGGTGGAAACAAATGTTGAAATAAGAGGAAAGATATATGGAATGAAGTTTTGGGTTGAACTGCAGTACCAAATGTCACACTGAAAACAAACCCTGTTCTGTATTTTTGTGTTATTACACTATGTGAACTTGTGTTTTTCCTGTCTTAATGTGTTTAGCTAATAAGAGTTATGTTGTTGAATTTTTCTAATGATATGTTATTTACCTTGTAAATATGCTTAGACATTATTTATTCTGTTTTGTTTTAACGCTCATGTGTGAAGTTGATGTTTCGAAAGTTATTCTGATCTTTTATGTATGTACTCATGTCATAATTCCTGTAACACTGATGTATATGTTCTTTCGATTCTTTTGTAAAGCTTGTACTACAAATGTTATCTGTATTGTTATGTTCTTTAATGATGTATTTTGTACCTTTGTAATTGTATTCTTATGTTATAAAATTGTAATTGATACCAGTTCATCATATTATTAACTTGTAAGTTCCATTTCACTGCACACATTTCTGTTGGTCATAGTATATGGACAATGTGTGAGAAGTAGGGACTGTTAGTGTTTGCATGTGTGTTAATAATGCAGCATTGCTGGTTCTAAGGACAATTCCAAAAACTTTGTGAGTGCACAAGTTGTGGTTATCGACTTGCTATATTATCCGCAAGACTCTTCAATGGTGATTGTGCACCTGCACAGTCACAATAGATGGCTGCTGGCCGTCTCTACAAGGACTACAGTGGGTCTGCGTCTTTGATGACCCACCAATACCACAATCTCTACCAGGACTACAGTGGGTCTACTCTGTGATGACCTACCTACCAATATTCTTCAAAACTTCGAATGACTCTGCTGTGGGTTTGCTCTGTGGTGGACCATTACCTGTCTGCATGTCAAGAGTCATCACCGTCTTTTCGTTGGAAGGACAACACTACTTCTTCACGACTGCATGGAAATCCACTACTTCCGTGTGCATTTTCTTCTACTGCTCAGACTTTGAGAAAAACACTGCTATTTTACTGTGATGAACGATCAGAATTGTCTTTATGGACTGTGAGAAAATTTTAGCTTTTGACCAACGTTGTATCAATAAGTGTGTGCATTTGATTTCTTTGTTACTGTAATTATGAAAAATATTTTCAAATCTGTATTGGCCACTGCCCAAAACAATTTGTAAAATTTTTTGTGGGGAGCATGGGGGCTATGTAAGTAGGCTGTTTAAGTTTTTATATTGGTAACGCCACGTAGCGCTCTGTATGTGCTGTGTGCAGTCTGTGGCTGGTTTGCATTGTTGTTGGAATATCTGCCATTGTAGTGTTGGGCAGCTGGATGTTAACAGCACGTAGCGTTGCCAGTTGGAGGTGAGCCGCCAGCAGTGGTGGATGTGGGGAGTGAGATGGCGGAGTTTTTAAATTTGTAAGACTGGATGTCATGAACTGCTATATATATTATGACTATTAAGGTAAGTACATTGTTTGTTCTCTATTAAAATCTTTCATTTGCTAACTATGCCTATCAGTAGTTAGTGCCTTCCGTAGTTTGAATCTTTTATTTAGCTGGCAGTAGTGGCGCTCGCTGTATTGCAGTAGTTCGAGTAACGAAGATTTTTGTGAGGTAAGTGATTTGTGAAAGGTATAGGTTAATGTTAGTCAGGGCCATTCTTTTGTAGGGATTATTGAAAGTCAGACTGCGTTGCGCTAAAAATATTGTGTGTCAGTTTAAACACAGTCATGTATAATTGTTCAAAGGGGATGTTCCAATATGTGGAAACTGATAGGCAAGGCACACAGACTTTGCTGTTGCTTTTGTTCGAGTGGTACGACAGAACTGTGTAGGATGATGTGATTCCTGTGTAGAAACTGGGTGACGTCACTCATAACAACTGTCGTAAACATACGCAAGTTGTGCAAATAAATAAATCTCGTGCAAAATGTGCCTAGCTGGCTTTTTATCATAGGCTGCAGACCAATAGTAATTTTCAGAGTTTCTCATTTTCGCTTAAACCTTCAACTTATCTTTTACAAACCTGGGTTTCCTACCTCAAAGTGATGTAACTGCCATTCTCTATAACCGCTGACCAACTGTATCTTTCTAGCGAAATCTCAGTGTTAAAGAAAGGTACGCCTTCCACTAAGAATACAACTATGCGAACAGTTGTTTATTTACTCGAATTTGTTTCACCACCTTTTTGGTATCACCAGTTCCTGATTATTTATTTTCGCTGAAAATGCAATAGTGGAAATTCTGTAACCTATCCAGGATGAAAATAATACAAATACGATAACGTTAGATCTGTGTGGTGTCTCTGCAGATAGTACCGGAATGTTCTGTGGCAAATGAGAAAGCAGCATAGCATCCCATAGCTTGAGAGCGTTCTGCTGAAAGCAGAAATACTCCCTGTCCACTACAGATAAATTACTAGCGAGAAGCGGGACACCTACAGTTTCGTGGAAGAGACTTTTCGAGCAGTTGTTAATGAAAATGAAATTTCGCAGACGACGAATAAACAGAAGTTGTTAGCAAGTGCTGTTTTCGATCGAAGCTCCCAAAGTCGTTTAAGGCTTTGAGCTCTGCTCTGCCAAATTGAACACAGAGCTAAATAATAAGATATACTGCAAAGGCTGGGTATGAATCCCACCAGACCACAGTATTTTCAGCATAATCAGTTGTCTACTAACAGCGTGTGTGGATCGTACAGCAGCTGAAACAGCAGTGAATATACACTGCCGGGAAAAAAGTCACAACACCAAAAAAAAAAGATGAATGTAGAGTAATGAAATTTCAAGGATACATTTCTCTAGGTAATATATTTAATTGATTAACATTTCAAGATCACATGTGAATGTAGCGCGAGATAAGCCATTGAAAATGTAAAATGCTGGTATATTAATAACCAGTACAACAGCCAGAATGTTCAGTACAAGTATGCAAACGTGCATGCCTTGATTAGATTAGATTACATGCAGTTTTTGTTCCATAGACCCAAAAATGTGATGATCCTCATGTGTGTGGAACAAGTCAGGAAGTATAACATAGAAAATGTAGAGGCGATGTCGGATGAGGATGGAAACTGTCAGGATGTGCCGTATTAAAACTTGTCCAAGTTTCCCAAGTGATTTATTATTTCCAGCTACAGTGCCCTCACTCCTCTCAGTCTGTGTCACCGGGTCCTGCAATGCTGAGGACATCACTTCACTGTCTGCAAAGCAGCTTGGCACGGAATGGCTGCCTCAGTGACCCGTGCAATGCCCTGCGGTGTGTTGGCCTTGAAAGGCTGCGGAGTTGTGTCAACATCAGGATGCGCCTGCTGTCCAAGTTTCCAAGTGATTTATTATTTCCAGCTACAGTGCCCTCACTCCTCTCAGTCTGCGTCGCCGGGTCCTGCAATGCTGAGGACATCGCTTCACTGTCTGCAAAGCAGCTTGGCACGGAATGGCTGCCTCAGTGACCCGTGCAACACCCTGCAGTGTGTTGGCCTTGAATGGCTGCGGAGTTGTGTCAACATCAGGATGCGCCGGCAGCCGTGGTCTTTGTCCCTGCCACCTCACACAGCCTGTTGGAGGCTATATGGCAGCCTGCGGCGTGCTTCCTTACTGGCGTGGCTAAGATCATGGCGAAAGCAAGCGCCCGCAGTCTGGCATTCGTATCTGCGGCCCTCACCTTGGGATGCCTCCAGTGTGTGTTGGGAGCCAACAAGACTGCACACAGTATCGAGCCACGTCGTGGCCGGCCGCTGGCTGGCTGCGCACCCCATGTTGCCCTCAGAAGGTCGAACCAGTGACCCGCCATGGACTGGAACACTGGCACTCCATCTGCTGTTGCATGTAGCCGGTGTTGTGACACGCCCCGCCATCCAGGAGAGCTGTCACACTTGAATGCCTTCTTAGTGAAGCGGCGCCTATTTATACACCGCTGTGCGCCTCTGTTTTGCTAACGCGCCACTCCGAGTCATGTACTCATAACACCTGGGTTGGGCTATTGGGCCCTTTCTGCCTGTAACTTGGGCCACGCACACCACTGCATTTACTCTTTTTGGCAGGTCTATGGCCCTGTGGCCTCCATTCTACTTCGCAACCGCTGGTAGTGTAACTTACTGTCAACAGGCCCGCACCTCGCTCTAACTTGTGCGCTCCACAATATTGCATTGAAGCTAACCTTTTCCCATCTTACACGGTGGCGCCGCTACAAAAACATAGATCGCTTTAATGTAATACTTACTACCCTGATCATTTGACAGGAGATTGTCAAAATACGTGAATACATTACAGTTAACTGGAACTGCTAATATTAGTATAATTAGTATACTGTCAGAATGGAAGATAGTCATGTATTTTAATAGGTTTACCACAAAATATCTAAACTTGACTGTTATGACCAAGTGCTGTCAAAACTGAAATCTAAGAGACCCTTTTACTCAAGCTTGTCTAACAGTCCCTGTAAAGATTTTCATCTATAGAGTAGAAGGAGTTGCCTATCAAAAAGTCAAATCCTGTTTAAAGTGTGCTTTAGAATAGCTGAATGTGTGAGTGGGTTGTTTTGAAAGTTACGCAGGGAACCAGAGTTCACAGTATTCAGAGTTTGAGTTTTGTCAGCTTAACGGAATACCTTGTATAGAAGGGTAGCAGAGGGTTAGGTCAGTGTCTGGGATCTACTATTTCCACCAAACATGTCTGGGGAGGCGTCGCCGACAGTGTACGTAAAGGGTCTTGTATTCCCCTCCTTTCTTTGTTAGGGCACTACATACAAAAGTGGCCAGCAGCCAAGCACTTTGTCTCTGGGGGCATAAAGAAAAACGTCTGCTCCTCTGAGCTCTCCTATAAGATTTTGGAATTGAGTAATCATAACACATAATGAAGCTTCATTCTTGTCCTTTCGCAGTGTTGTATTACGTATTGCATTTTGTCGAATTTGTCGTCAGTTCGACCCAGTAGCTGGTATGTTGAGACTATAGTATTTTGTGCATTAAATCACAACGTGGTGTTGAAGTAAAACTAAGTTCAGTGGAAAGTAATTGCACGTGTTGAGCAAGTGCCTTCAGCGATCCATCTTTAGCAATCTGTGAACTCTGGGTTCATATTTTTGCTAACGAATTTCGATGTGTTGATAAGCGTGCCCTTTGTTTGACACCAAAACATTAATACGAAAGACATGAAATTACCTGTGGAATGACTACCAATATGTGTAGTGAATTTATCTCCGTTTCCTATTTATAAAATGGGACATATTTTTCTGTCACAAAACTGGTTCTGTAACTTGTCCTCTACATCTACATCTACATCTACGTGATTACTCTGCTATTCACAATAAAGTGCCTGGCAGAGGGTTCAGTGAACCTCCTTCAACCTGTCTCTCTACTGTTCTACTCTCCAACGCAGCGGGGGCGGAACGAGCGCTTACATTTTTCTGTGCGAGCCCTGATTTCTCTTATTTTATCGTGATGATCATTTCTCCCTATGTAGGTGGGTGCCAACAGAAAGTTTTCGCAATCGGAGGAGAAAACTGGTGATTGAAATTTCATGAGAAGATCCCGTCGCAACGAAAATCGCCTTTTTGTAATGATTGCCACTCCAATTCAAGTATCATGTCTGTGACACTATCTTCCCTACTTCACGATAATACAAATCGAGCTGTCCTTCTTTGTGCTTTTTCGATGTCATCCGTCAGTCCCACCTGATGCGGATCCCACACCGCACAGCAATACTCCAGTACAGGGCGGACAAGCGTGGTGTAAGCAGTCTCTTTAGTAGACCTGTTGCACATTTTAAGTGTTCTGCCTATCAATCGCAGTCTTTGGTTTGCTCTACCCACAACATTATCTATGTGATCGTTCCAATTAGGGTATTTGTAATTGTTGTCCCTAAGTATTTAGTTGAATTTACAGCCTTCAGATTTGTTTGACATATCGCGTAATAGAAATTTAGCGGATTTCTTTTAGTACTCATGTGAATAACTTCGCACTTTTCTTTATTCAGGGTCAACTGCCACTTTACGCACCATACAGATATCTAAATCATTTTGCAATTCGTTTTGGTCATCTGATGACTTTACAAGACGGTAAATGATAGCATCGTCTGCAAACAATCTAAGACGGCTACTGATATTGTGTCCTGTGTAGTTAATATGGATCAGGAACAATAGAAGGCATATAACACTTCCTTATGGAACGCCGGATATTATTTCTGTTTTACTCAATGACTTTATCGTCTATTACTACGAACTGTCACCTTTCTGACTGGAAATCACGATTCCAGTCGCACAACTGAGGTGATATTCTACAGGCAAACAGTTTGGTTAGAAGACGCTAGTGAGGAACGATGTCGAAAGCCTTCTGGAAATCTAAAAATATAGAATCAATTTGACATCCCCTGTCGACAGCACTTTACTTCACGAGTATAAAGAGCAGTTGTGTTTCGCAAGGACGATATTTTCTGCATCTGTGCTGACTATATGTCAATAAATTGTTTTCTTCGAGTTACTTCATAATTTTCGAATACAGTATATATTCCAAAACCCTACTGCAAATCGAATTTAGTGATATGGGCCTGTAATTCAACGGATTATTCTTACTTCCTTTTTTGGGTATTGGTGTGACTTGAGCAATCTTTCTGTGAGCGAGCGGTTGTATATAATTGCTAAATATCTCTCTGTTTACTATTTGATGGTCTTGCTTGTAGTAATTTATGGGATAAATTCAAGGTGTAGCATCGTCGTCTCCTTCATTTCCTGAATATGTGCGAGGAAACCATTTTACTCCACAACGCCCAACCGTCCCTGTCTTTAACCTAGGCTAGCTGTACTTACGGCAGCACCACTGAATTCATTATTTCTTGTCTTTTGCGCGTACGAATGACCCTCTGTTTAATTAATTTTATGTAAAAGGGTATCACGTTGAGTAACTGCACCCTATGAATCATATGAACACGTTGTAGAACTTAAAGTCCTTGTTTGTCAATACTGGTGGCAATTCCAAGTCTTTATCAAAGAAACTGTCACTCCTTATTATAATGAACACCTTTTTTGTTGATCATGCCAAATATTTCTAATCCTGATACGGTATCATATTTAAATGCGAACATTTTTAGGTTAGGCTTTACCGTGACTGTTACTGACATTAAATGAAACAACAAGTTCACTGTTACCAGTCACCGTTTTATTTATTTCCACGACGCGTTTCGAAGGTTTAAACCTCCATCATCGGGTGGATTTACATAAGTAAGTATTACATTTGTGTGTGTGTTGTGTTACGATTTTTTGGAGGAACTTGTGGCACTGCCTAGTGGAGAAACGAGACACTATTTCAGAATATGGTTTAGGATTACTTTTGACGAAAAATTAAACTGATATCTAATGGTAAACATTAAATAAGTAAACTGCAGTACCTTCAGTGATCACAGGTTCCTTTTGCTATCGTAACACATCACATGTATACTGCCACATTTGTAAACAAATATGGCGTCTGGAATCAGCTGGGTGCAAGGTTCGTATAGCAGAAGTGAAGACATAATCGCAAGGTGCAAAGAATATACATCATAACAATATTATTACAGAATAATTGCTTTAAGCATTTGGCGGTGTTTGTTTTGAGGCGTCAAATATATGTGTGTGTACTTCAGGTGGTATATAAATCCAATTCTGACAAGTTAAAACTGCAAACATTCGTACTCGTTTATACAATCAGGTGAAATGTTAAAATGGCTTAAGCTTCATATTTATTGATAACAATTAGGTGAAATGTTACAGACTGTAATTACAATGATCATATTGGCTACAACAGTAAAATCATACATACATTACACTCTTTGATTGGGGTTAATAAACAGATGTGAAGTGAGGGGCTGGAGGCAGAAGGAGAGGTAGAGAGAGAGAGAAAGAGTGTGTGTGTGTGTGTGTGTGTGTGTGTGTGTGTGTATGTGTGTGTGTGTGTGTGAGAGGAAGGGTGAGGGAGAGGGAGGGAGAGGGAGAGATAGAGAGAGAGAGGGAGGGAGAGAGAGGGGGAGAGGAAAGAGTGATTATATGAGAGGAAACATTTACATGACAAGGAGTCTTAAGATTGCATGATGCATATATTAGCTGCCTGAAGGTTAGGGTAATACATTGGTTAATGCTATAAAATATGCAGATAGTTATACATTTGTGCCAGTAGTTGGTGTACATACAGTTTTAAGCTGACAAGGGGTACAAGCTGTTGGTGTGATGAATTACCTGTGAATGAGGTCAATCTCTTGTACTCTTGGCAGCTGTCAATATTTATGGTAAATATTAGGTGTGTGTGTGTGTGTGTGTGTGTGTGTGTGTGTGTGTGTGTGTGTGTGTGTGTTTACAAATGTGGCAGTATACATGTGATATGTTACGATAGCAAAAGGAACCTGTGATCACTGAAGTTACTGTAGTTTACTTATTTAATGTTTACCATTAGATATCAGTTTAATTTTTTGTCAAAAGTTATCCAAAACCATATTCTGAAATGGTGTCTTGTTTCTCCACTAGGCAGTGCCACAAGTTCCTCCAAATGTCGTAACACAACACACACACGAATGTAATACTTACTTATGTAAATCCACCCGATGATGGAGGTTTAAACCTTCCAAACGCGTCGTGGAAATAAATAAAACGGTGACTGGTAACAGTGAACTTGTTGCTTCATTTAACGGTATCATATGTTAACCACAAATCTTCGACGAAAACTTGAATGTGTGTATTCTGAAATAGGAAATTAAAATATCTAATTAAAATGAATCTCAGGCCTAAACGTACGACGTTACATTCCACTATGTGAGTATTTAATCTGTTGAACGTATTTGTTGTAATGTCATTACCGTTTTATTGGACATATTAAATTCTAAAAATTTTGTGAAGTGTTACAAGACTGAATATAAGATATGCAGCACATTCTCTTTTATTTGGTGTCTCAACCTGACCTCTTTATCTTTATTAGGAAGTAAATTTCATTTAATCACCCTCCCTTCCGTTTACATCTATCGTCTATGCCTACAATTTACTTTTATTAAGATACATGTCATTTCTTCATTTAAAAACGCCTGCCCCTTTACAACAGATGAGAATCTATCTTGTAAAATGACTACTACGTGCAGATGTTTATGGAGTTTCAAGCAGGGATGTAAACAGATGGCAACGAAGGTAGAAACAGGGAAGACGAACCACTGCTGGAAAAGAATGGCGAACGTTTTTTTAATCTTGTCTGTTATCGAGGGCTGTAAAACGCTCTTGGTACACATCAGACTAGGAGTATATTTTGTAACCTGTGAAAGACGTTTCACTGTGCAGACAAAAATATTCTCGTAAGAATCTTAGAATATTATGGACTAACAGGAAATACTACAAAATGATTCGAATCGTATTTCTCTGACAGCAAACTATGGGTGTAAGTAGGAAAGAGCCCTGTATGAATTGTCAGTTATCACCCATCAATGTACCAAGTACATGTGGTGTTCCACAAGCTTCCATCTTGAGGTCCATACTTTTTCGTGTGTATATTAATGACCTCACATCAGTAACTTGCTAAATTATTTTATTTAAAGAGTATATATGCAAACGTTACAATAAAAAGAAAAAAGAAAGGATCAGAAAGACTGGTTGATTACATATCAGGGACATTAACGGATGGCTGGCAGCCAATTCCTTGTTACTTAACTTTGAAAAGACATGCTACTTGCAGTTCGAAACTAGTAAGAGGTTTTTTACCGTTATATATCTAAAATACGACAAGAAGCTGATAGGAATGGTTGATTATTTTTAATTCTCGATAATAAATTCAGTTGGGAGGAGTGTACCGTAGAACTTTTGAAGCACCAAAATAAGCCTTCATTTACAGTGGGTATGTTGTCGGACATAGCTGATATAAAAAGAAATGGCTTTCACACGTCACTTAGTTTCATTCCATAACACCATAGGAGGTAATTTTTTGGGGTAACTCAGCAAACCAAACTAATATTTCCAAAACTGAAGAGCTTGTAACGTGAAGTTTCTGTGATGGAAACTCAAGAATGTGTTGCAGAGATGTAGTCAAAAAACTTGATATACTAACTACTGCTTCCCAGTATATTCATATATTAGTAAATTATATATTAGTAAAAATTTTATTATAAATAGTATACTGTATCTCTTTTCACGGCCAACAGGACAGTACTTGGATACAATTCTAGAAATAAAAATACTAGTAATAATTCAAAGACACGTAGATAGGTGTCCACTGTTCAAGAATATACATTTTCAATAACTTCGAACACCGAAAAGAAAGTTAAGACACCAATGAAGTTCAGTTTAAGAGGAGCCCTATGTACCTACTGATAGCCGATTCTTTCTACTCCACTGACGAATTTCTGAATAGAATCAACTGAAGTATATGTTGTTAATAACATGAAGTAACTTGAGTGTTATATAAAATCGTCCTTCTGCATACCTTCAATGCAGTAGTTATGTTATTAGTGTGAGGTAATGGTGTAAACTACTTGGTTATACCTGGCTGCAATAGCTTAAGAAATTTCCTAAGTGGTGGCTCACTCCTGTGCAGTAAGATTTTGTTTTGTTCTTGCCTTCTGTGAATGAATTCCAATATACATAATGTGAATTGTCATATATGTGATGAATTGTTGTACGTGTATTTTATAAGAAGTTACTCAGATATAAGACAGGGGTAGCTTCATAGTGTTGTCAGTAGCTGCTTTTTATTTCTTGGCTGTCGGTAGTACTCGTAATACTAGAACAAAGTGGTCAGAATGTAGTCGGTTGTGGTGTGATTGTCAGCCATCCACTTCACGATTAGACACATTTTGGGGACTGTGGGCTCAGCAAAATTTTTACGGAAGGGGGGCAGCCCTCACGCAGAGACAGAACCAAGTCCACCAGGGGAACGAGTGGCTGCCATATTAACCGAGTACCCACTGTTCTTCAAGGACATGGGGGCAACGGGATACCAAACTTCACATTAGTAACCTGGTTCTTAATTACAGGGGGCAGATTCTATGAGTTGCTTACTGGCTTACTGAATAGCCAAGAATAACGTAATTTACGTTGCTACTCGCATTGGTGCTCTCCCCTTTGGCAGTAAGAGTAAATAATCATTTGTGTAATCTGTTATGGGCCATTTGTATTGCTTTTGAATATTCTTTACACAAGCGTCATTTGGATGTGCTTGACATTGTACTCATTGTTCTTGAAACTGTAGTATTAACCACTAACTACATTAAGAGCAGGTAACTTTTGATATGAATTTTGAAGCTTACTGAAATCGTAACTGAAACTGGAACTTGACATGCCATTTTGTTTTGGAGCTGCAATTTGTATAGGTTGCGAAATTTGGTTGGATATTTTGTGTAATAATTTTTTTGAGTCATCGGTCTTCTCACTGGTTTCTTATGGGCCGCCCACGAACTCCTGTCCTGTGACAACATTTTGATCTCAGAGTAGCACCTGCAGCCTACATCATAAATATCTGCGGGATGTTTTCCAGTCTCTATCTTCCTCTACAATTTTTATCCCCTGGAGCTCCCTCTATTTCCATGGAAGTTATTTCCTGATGTCCTAAAAATTTCCTGTCATCCTGTCCCATCTTCTTGTCAGTGTTTTCCATATGTTCCTTTCCTCTCCGATTATGTGCTGACTTCTTTATTCCTTACCTTAAAAGTTGTGAGTTAAACAAGCATTTCGCTCTCATTTAAGTATATGGCCGAAAGAATCAGCCTTCAGGAATTGTGAAACGAACCCTGTCGTTCAGGATCGTGTTCCACTTAGGGCGCAGATTCACCACGAGATACGGAAACTCACAAGCGTCTATTGTCTATTGAGGCCCTAAGCGCTGTAGTGTCCGAGTGCGACAGACGAGAAACTACGTCGTAGGGAAACCCAGTAGAAGCTCTATGTGGCCATTGAGACGTAGCGGTGTTAAATATGGCGGGCCTAAGATCGGTCATAAAGGGACATTTATGGGAACTATTTAATTCTGTACTAATGCAGGGAATCAAGCCTCAATAATTTTAATCTGCCAGCCTCCGTAAAGTTTCATGGTGCTCCCAATAAAACTTGAGTATTGATCATATCTATAATAGTTTAGAATTTACTGTTAAAGTAAAATTAATAAGTTTTCTAACAAAGATCTGAATGCTAAAATTTGAACGCTTTGGTCGATCTTAACGATCGACATTTCACATAGAAGCGCATCATTAAATCGGCAAACATTATAAACATCAACTCTATAACTTTATTTGTTTAAAAGATATAGTAAATTTAAATTATCAGTATTTACAGTTAAGCATCAGATCATCATTTTCTCTACACGAAACACATTTCCGATGACAGCATGAAACCTTATTGAATCATTAGGCAATAGAGTATTTGTTGTAAAGTTTAGTGCATAATAGTTACTTTTATTCCTTATTTATTTATCAGAAAGCACATTGGTGCAAGGCTACTGGCTGTGGCATTCAAAGCTAAGAAGGAAATTGTATTGGTTTTATGTAAAAGAATTTAACGTTTATTATGTAATGGATATTATTGTTACTTTATTTCGAACGTGAAAGTGGTCAAAGCGGAGAGTTCGGCTGGAGACACCCAAGTGGACAGTTCGGATGAAGACGCGAAAGCGGACAGTCGGTCTTTGTACATATAGGAAGTGAAACGACTTAGATAATTTTGCGTTGTGTGGTATTGCGGGACTTAGTCTCTGAGCGGCGAGCAGCCGCGCGCCTGGTGTGAACTAACTTTTCGCGTAGATAACTTGTGTTTCGCGATTAGAGTGTGAATAATCATACAGTGTCGAATGGATATGCGCTCGAGTGTAACAGTAACTCTAAATACGACCACTTTCGCTATTAGTTTGCTTTCTGAATAAACATTATTCTAACCAAATCGCAACTCTGTGGCCTCCATCATTTATGCGTCGTTAATCTAGCTCCCGATATTATTATTACTGTTATTATATGTTATGTTAACTTTGTATTTCGCAAACTTGCCATCCGTCAGACAATTTAACCAAAGGGTCACAAGTGTCTAATTCAGGGCGTGTAATGCGACACGTGCGGTTCAACCTCTAGACAAGTTTGAGCCCTGGACATCGACCAAGAGGAACCGCATGTGAGACCGAACATCTTTGGGATGTTAGCTAGCACAGTCCACCTAATTTTCAACACACGCCTGTAGCACCACATCTCAAATGCTTCTATTGTCTTCTGTTCCCATTCTCAGAAATTTCTTTCTCAAATTAAGGCTTAAGTTTGATACTAGTAGACTTCTCTTGGTCATGAATGCCCTTTTTGGTAGTGCTAGTCTGCTTTTTATGTCCTCCTTGTTCCGACCTTCAAGGTTTATTTTGCTGCCTCGGTAGCGAAATTCCAGCTCCATCTACTTCGTGACCATCAGTCCTGATAAGTTCTTCGCTGTTCTCATTCTGCTACTTCTCATTACCTTCATCTTTGTTCAACTGGCTGTCAGTCCTTATTGTGTAATCATGAGACTGTTCATTCCATTCAGCAGGTCCTGTAATTCTTCTTCACTTTCGCTGAGTGTAGCAATATCATCAGCGAATCTTGTCATTGATATCCTTCCACATTGAATTTTAATCCCACTCTTGATCCTCCATTTTATTTCCGTCAATGCTTCTTCGATGTAGAGACTGAACAGTAGAGGCAAGAGACTACATCTCTGTCTTACACCGTTTTTAATCCGAACACTTCTTTCTTGGTCTTCCACTCTTATTATTCCCTCTCGGCTCTTATACATATTGTATATTACCCATCACTTCCTACAGCTTTCGGCTATTTTCCTCAGAAATTCTGATGGAATGTTATCTGTCTCATCTGCTTTATTTGATCTTTAAGTCTCCTAAAGCTCTTTTAAACTCTAGTTCTAATACTAGACCCCCTATTTCTTTTATATAGACTCTTATTTCTTCTTCCATCACATCAGACACGTCTTCCCCCTCACAGAGGCCTTCAAGGTACTCCTTCCATCTATCCGCTCTCTTCTCTTCCGCAGTTAGCAGTAAAATTCCCGTTGCACTCTTAATGTTATGATCTTTGTTTTTAGCGTCATCGAAGATTGTTTTGACTTTTCTATATACTGCGTCAGTGCTTCCGACATTCGTTTCTGTTTCGATTTCTTCACATTTTTCATGCAGCCATTTCCCCTTAGCTTTCTTGCACTTCCTTTTTATCTCATTCCTACGTGACATGTATTTCTGTTTTCTTGTTTCCCTGAACATTTTTATAATTCCTTCTTTCGTCAATGACAACAAGTATTTCTTCTATTTCCCATAGTTTTCTTGCAGGCATCTTCTTTGTACCTATGTTTCTCTTTCCAACTTCTGTGACTGCCCTTTTAGGGGTCTCCATTCCTTATTGCGGTGTCTATAACCTTAGAGAACCTGGAGTGTATCTCATGATTCCTTAGCACTTCCTTGTCCACTTCTTTGCGTATTGATTCTTCGTGACCTCTTAAACTACAGTCTGCTCTTCATTGCTATTAAACTGTGATCTTAGTCTACTCCAAGATACAACTTACAATCAAGCATTTGATTTTGAAATCTCTGACTGACAATGATGTAATCTAATAGAAATCATCCTGTATCGCTTGACCTTCTCCATGAATACGTCCTCCTCTTGTGGTTCTTGAAGAGAGTATTCGCTATTACAAGCTAAAATTTATTGCAGAACTGTTATTCCTAGTAGCAAGTCCTTCCTCTACAACTGCTTTCCAGACCTCCACGACAATTCGATTTTCATCTTCATTTATGTACTGAATTACCCGTTTAATATCATCATATGTTTCCTCTATTTCCTCATCTTCAGCTTGTGTACCTGAACTGCCTTTGTCGGTGTTGGTTTGCTGTCGATTACGTTGAGAAGAACCCTATTACTGAACTCTTCACAATAACAAACTGTCCGCCCTACATTCCTATTTATAATGAATCCTACTCCCGTTATACCATTTTCTGCTGCTGTTTATGTTACCCTACACTCATCTGAGCAGAAATCCTCGTTCTTATGCCATTTCACGTCACAGACCCCCACTATTTTTTCCTTTTCAGATTTTCTAGCTTCCCTTCAGCCTTCAGACTTCTGACATTTCACGACCCGACTCATAGAACATTATCCTTTCGTTGTTTATTCAGTCTTTTTCTCATCCTAAAGTCCGCTTTGGAAGTCCTCTCCCGAAGATCAGAGTCCGCAATCTTTTGCCAGTGGAGAGACCATCATGAGAATCTCTGTTACAGGCCGCATGTCAAAAAAATGGTTCAAATGGCTCTGAGCACTATGGGACTTAACATCTATGGTCATCAGTCCCCTAGAACTTAGAACTACTTAAACCTAACTAACCTAAGGACAGCACACAACACCCAGTCATCACGAGGCAGACAAAAGGCCACATGTCCTGTGGGTACACATTATATATCATTAATGCAGTGGTTTGCATTGCCTTCTGCATCCTCATGGCGTTGATCATTGCTGATTCTCTCGCCTTTAGGGGCAGGTTCTCATCCCAAGGGCAAGAGAGTGATATGAATCTCCGTCTGCTCCTCCGCCCTCTTTGGCAATATCGTTGGCAGAATGAGGGTGTTTTCTTAAGCAGAAAGCCTTCGGCCGCCGTTGTTGATGATTTTTATTCAGAATTTAAGAGATGACGGGGTTCAAACTCGGGACTGAGGACGTATTGATTACTAATCAAAGACACTCACTACACCTAGACAGAAGCCTGACAAACCTGAAATTGTCGGATTTGTGTTATGAAAAATGTAAATCTATAAGCTTAATTTCCTGTTTTTGAGTTTTTACGAACTGTGATAATGTTTAAATCTATTAAATAAGTCTTCTGATATTTTGTAGGATAATGGTGTTTTTATAATTGATAAGCAATTGCACATGCTCTTGAAGTGGGGATTCGATTGTTTGGAGAAATAAATGGTTTTAAGTCGAGTACGTGTCTCTCAACGCAGCACCACCTCTTCCCAAATTCTTGTTCTCCCTGCATGTTGTTCAGTTAGGATATAATGTTTTCTGTGAGCTGCATGCAACTTATATTTGTATTGTGTCTGGTCTGATAAACATGTGGTGTTGGTTTGCCGCAATTGCTTCCTCATATGATTCTGCTGAATGTTTAGTGCACTGGTACTGGATGTCGTGAACTATTATGTTGTAGTGAGGTAATACAAGGTGTCTGTTTTGTTTGAGAGTTTTGAACCAGGACAGGTTGTCATGAGTGAATGTTCTCCCACGCACTGAGTTTTAAGCATTAACTGATATTTTTGTAGAATTTTGCATTTATTCAATTTTCTGTTCTGAGAGAATCTGGTTTTTCAAGTGATTATTTTTGGTCTACATGACAGCTGTAAATGATGTGAAGAATGATACTGACTGTTCCACAAAGGAGTGAGAATTATTCAACTGCCAGTATGATTTGTATATTTTTTGTCAAGTGAGTTATGTGGTTTTCTTTCTGGCTACGTTGAGTGTTATGATTTTATGGTTTTTTCATTGTTGTGCCAAAAGTTCAAAAATGGTTCAAATGGCTCTGAGCACTGTGGGACTTAACATCTGAGGTCATCAGTCCTCTAGAACTTAGAACTACTTAAACCTAACTAACCTAAGGACATCACACACATCCATGCCCGAGGCAGGATTCGAACCTGCGACCATAGCGGTCTCGCGGCTCCAGACTGAAGCGCCTAGAACCGCTCGGCCACACCGGCCGGCCGTGCAAATAGTAATAGATGTAATAATCAGCGGTTTCCCAACAAACAGAGATTGTTGCAGAGAAATGTGATTGACTGAAGCTGGACAGTAGTTCAGAAAATTATTCTGTGCTATGACTTGTGATAGAGAGTTGAGATTGATGTTTGTCAGTTCCTGAAAAAATGGATCTGTGCCTATATGTATTTATATTGACGAATAAACTATTTACCAGTGCGTAGAAAAATAGGATTCATGCTCCATATTGTGATATTTTGAGGTATTTTGCTGATGCCAAAAACATCATGTCCTACTGCTGTGTGAATGAAGGGGAGCACAGATAATTATGAGTGAAATGTCCCATTTCGTCATTTAGTTTACAATAGGATGCAGCTCTTTTGTGTCAGTTGTAAATTTGAAAGGTGTTAATGAGAATCTATTTTACAGAAAATGACAACTCACACAGATGAGCTAAGGAAGAGCAGCATAGCCAGCAGAGGGATACTTATGAGAACTTGTTGGGAGACAAATGCTGGTTGAAGAAGGAAATGGAACATGACCTTTACCATGAGATTTTACTATAGTAATTTAGTATGAATGGTTAAAATAACACGGGACACACTTTAGGTTCCACATTTCTTTAGTCGAAGTTCTTGGGTATTTTTCAGTGGCACGGAAATATATGTGGTAAGTCAAGTGAAGATAGATTTTGTATGTTTCCAGTAATGTTTCTTCTTTTCTCCTCACAGTGGCACTTGATTTGATATAAGTATGATCTCATGAACTAGCATGTCAATCTGTGTATGTGAATGTCTTGTTTTTCAATGGTAGTATGTATATTTCTCTATATATGTAAACTGAAAATGTTTTAATGATGATGTATCTTTCTGGAGTAGGGGTTCGTGGCTGAGTTACAGTTGGTTGTAAATTTTTCCAGTGGACCTAGCTTTGTTACTTGTAGGTGATTTTCCTTGTACTTTCAATGGTCGTATTTCAGCTGTTCCATTTTCTTGTCGACTATTCCTGAGAACTTCTTCTCCCGTTTTTGCCACATTAGATGTAGATCGTAATATTATGAACCGCATTTCCTTCTCATGCTAGATAAGAAAACAGTTTAACTTTTGAGTGTCTTATATGCATTGAGACCGGGTTTCTGAAAATTTTGATTCGTATTTGCAATGCCAGTTGTAAATTGTGTAATTATGAAGCATTTTATCTTGTTTGTGTTACTCACATGAGACTGGAAATTTTTGTTTTGTTGGTATATTGATAACTATGTTGAGGATGAGTACATGGACAATTTTGACTGTCATTTTAGCTGTTAATGCTGACAAGTGAGTGAGTACCTGAAACATTTTGTCTGGTATTACGTTGTATTACGTAAGGTTTGATATAGATGATGAGATTGCGGACATACCACAAGGACCATGAGGCTGTGCCATTGTTTTCAATGTGCGTTCACCGCGATGTCGTCAAAGATGGATACAACCATCATGATGCTTTAAACAGAACCTGGATTCAACCGAAAAAATGACGTTTTGCCATTCGTGCACCCAGGCTCGTCGTTGAGTACACCATCAGAGGCGCTCCTGTCTGTGATGCAGCGTCAAGGGTAAACGCAGCCATGGTCTCCGAGCTGATAGTCCATGTTGCTGCAAACGTCGCCGAACTGTTCGTGCAGATGGTTGTTGTCTTGCAGACGTCCCCATCTGTTGACTCAGGGATCGAGACGTGGCTGCACGATCCGTTACAGCCATGCGGATAAGATGCCTGTCATCTCGACTGCTAGTGATACGAGGTCGTTGGGATCCAGCACGGCGTTCGGTATTACCCTCCTGAACCCACCGATTCCATATTCTGTTAACAGTCATTGGATCTCGACCAACGCGAGCAGCAATGTCGCGATACGATAAACCGCAATCACGAACGGCTAGAAACCGACCTTTATCAAAGTCGGAAACGTGATGGTGCGCATTTCTCCTCCTTACACGAGGCATCACAACAGCGTTTCACCAAGCAACGCCAGTCAAATGCTGTTTGTGTATGAGAGATCGGTTGGAAACTTTCCTCATGTCAGCACATTGTAGGTGTCGCCACTGGCGCCAACCTTGTGTGAATGCTCTGAAAAGCTAATCATTTGCATATCACAGCATCTTCTTCCTGTCGGTTAAATTTCGTGTTTGTAGCACGTCATCTTCGTGGTGTAACAATTTTAATGGCCATATATAGTGTCTATATTTGTTGGTTAGTGATAGTTATTCTTAGCTCATGTAGTAAGAATGTCTTTTAGATTGTTACATTCTACAGAGGTCATGTACATTTATCCGTTTAGATTCATCACTAATTGTTTGTAAATGTTATCATGTAGAATTATGTAAGGGCTGGAGGAGATTACTAGAAGAGGTTGGCATGAAGACGCATGAGGGCATGAGCATTGTGATCAGCTTACTACTGGCCCACAGCAAATGATGGATGTTCCTATTGGAGTTCTCACAAGCCATAGCCAAGCAGAATAGTACTCACTGGAAACACACATTGGGAGCACAGACCAGCTAGAGACAATTATGGCAGAAGGACTGGACAATGAGGGGTGGCGCCTGTAGTTCTACCTGTTGCAGCCCAGTTTCAACCGCTTGGACTCTGGGAGACGTTACGTGGTCTGGCTCCACAGCCATGACCCAGTCTACCAACGATATACACAGATTTAGTTGGACAAGTGTGGTAAAATAACAATGTGCCCTCGGCAGTGTCATGCTGCAAAGTTACGAGTCACTGAAAATTCCTATGTGTGTGTTAGTTCCAGTGGCAAAACTGAAAGTGAGTTGTGTGTTCCTGTCATATACCAGCTGGGTAGGCTGCCAATATAAACATGTTCTTCATCGTTTTAATTTTATATCATGTGATGTAAGAGTGTTTCGTAACGATTCGATTATCGCTTTTATCCGATTTTGGTTGGCAGATTAGGATAAAGTGCTGCCAACAGTCTCATTCAGTACAATTTATTGCGTATAATCTTAAGGCACCAATCTGTTAACTGGTCAAGTACCAACATCATAACATTATCAGCATATTTATATTTCATCTTCTTGTAGACTACTACACCTAAGTGAGGGTCCAGAACTTCATTAAACAAAGATCATTCTTGTTAGTGTCGTCTGTGTATGTTTTTCTATCTAATTTTTTGTTTACCTTTTGTTCTCTTACTATGATTTATGCATTACAGTACTTTTTCCAATTTTGTAAGCCCAAGTTGAGTTGAAGTTTCTAAAGAGTATGACAAATGACAACATTATGCATTACAGTACGTTTTCCAATTTTGTAAGCCCATGTTGACTTGAAGTTTCTAAAGAGTATGACGAATGACAACATTATGCATTACAGTACGTTTTCCAATTTTGTAAGCCCATGTTGAGTGAAAGTTTCTAAAGAGTATGGCAAATGACAACTGCAACTTGTAACAGAACTTATAACTAACTTTGGAATTGTCTAGTATAACTTACATTTCTCCTCACTCTGTCAACATATGTCCTATATTTAGTAATCTTCTTATTTTTTGATAGTTCACTCAGAGAAAGACTGGATTTTTGTGTGATAGATTAATTTTGTTCATTCTGCATTCAATTTTTTATACTTGCCTTTAGGTAATACTGCTGAACTTCATGCAGTTGAAGCTTAATTGACACTTAACAGCTTACTGCCAAGACATAAATTCATTCATTTCTTCTTATTATAGTTATGTTCTTAAATATTTTCTTTTCCTCAGATCTCATTGAAGAGCCATAACTTCACTGTTCTTTTTTATAATAGTCATGTGTTCTGCTAATTTATTTTTTCCTATTCTTAGAGCTCATTGTTGAACAATAATTTAATTAATGTTGACTGTAATCTACGATTCTGTCACTGAACTCACATTTACTGAATCGAGGCCCATTACTGTGGTGATACAGATGTTTTTCTGCCATATTGTTAGATTTGCATTTTTGTGTTGAAGGAATAGGTTTGTTGTTTTGTTGTAAGCTACTAGTCAGCGCTCAAATTCTTGTTTTCTAATATTATGTAGTACAATCATTTCGTAATGTTCTCTGGTGATCTTTATTCAAAGAAAATTCCAGATCTGCTATCAGCTACAGTAGGAGAGTAGTGAAAGTTCGCTGTTACATTGTAACCTTTATATTTCAGTTAGCTGTTTTGCACATTTAAATTATTTCACATATTGTCACCGTAGAGCTACTGCAAAAAGATGTTACTCTGCGCCAGTTATCGAAAGCCGAATGGTTATCTGTGGTGTGATCTGTGAGGTTTACAGAAAGTAGGCTTTGGGTTTCTAGGTCAATAAACCAACCAGATCACTACCTGCCATACTACGGACTCTGGGCCTGAGTTTTAAATAGTATACTGTTGCGTGACACAGGATAAAGGAAGTACGGATTTGCTGCCGAATCCCACGTGTGTTGGACGCTGATCAACGGGGGTGTGAGGTTTTGCTAGGCTGCATGCAGAAAATGCATACTTGCTTTGTGATCTTGTTAATAATTCGCGACAGATGTATGGTTCATGCTTAACTGTTACTTTTATTCACATAGCAAAGCTGCTGTAATTTACATGTGCTGGATGCATGTCCAGCAAATAGATTTTGGTTCATTGTGTCTGTATGACAGAAATTCATTTTGAGGCTCGGGGTGGAATTTGCTTGGTATTAATTCATCCAAAGGGTAATAAAGTCAATTTAGTCGCTTTCTATATTACTGAATCTTTCTAAATGCTTTGTGATCTATATTGGATCATGCTTGTTCAATTTTCTTGTATTTTGGCTATCTGTAATGCCACAGATTCTCCAGGCTCAAGTAATACTTGTATCATAGTGAGTTATTGACTTACTGAGAGCAATTACACGACTATATATGTAAACATTCTTTGCAGTCATATCAGTGTCGCGTATTTTCCTATTTAAACAAATTAAGCCGATTTTTATTCAACAGTTGGTATAGTATTACTTGATCTGAAAACGTGTTACTTCACTGCCTCCCACAGCATAACTTCATGTTTTTGTCATAGCTATGTAGGTTAATAACAGCAGTAATCACTAAGAATATTACCGTTACGTTTCTGTGTATACTTTCATGAATAAAGTTGATTCTTTATCTTATGTGGAAAGCCTGTTATACATAATTTGTGTGTTCGACGTCTTATGCTTTGGTTATTACGACGACAGACTGGGAGCATATTACAGATGCGCGGTAAATAGTTATAAGCCACTTTGCCTATAAACTTTTATTCTCGTGTGATATCTAGAATGATTGCTCTTGCTCACTTAGATTCAGTTCCTTTTTGAAATGCCTACTGAAAAACGTTGCGCTAATAAAGCAAGTGTTAATTGCCGAGGTAAATTTCCTTATATTCTTTGTAATCAGATGTTGTTCTTAAACTTAATTCATGAGTCAAAAATTTGAATAGGAGAGGGCACAGTTTTCAACCCAAGACATATTCGGACTTATTTTCACATATGATTCAAATAGGAAGCTAACAGTAACCCTACAATGTCTATCGTAATTAATAGCGAAAAGTAACATTAGTGAAAGCATATGATAGTAGAAGAGGAGGCGTTCTAGTGAACATAGTTTGTAGCGAGTTTTAAGGTGACTGAGGACAGTGTATCCATGTTTACTGGAATGTTTTTGCTTGTATTACATTTTACTTCTGTAATTTTTTTGCTGTATGTCTTTAAGAATTTTGGTATCACAACTTAAATGAAAATGTTTCAAATCTTTTTGAGTTACCCCACAGCTATGGACACTTTTTCTCTTAGTATTTTTGAAAGGAACACCAGCGTATACCGTTTTTTTTTAAAATACGTATTTTTATTTTATGATGTGGTATATATCCTTGAGGATCTCATCACCATGGTTCTGTTTGTAATAGTACAGTTACACAGGAGCCTAGTGCCATATTAAATGTGCCGGTTGCAGTCACCCGACCAGCACCTGCCATCTCCCTCAGTTCTCTGAGCTATGACCAGTCTTCAGGAAATTTCAAAGCCATGTCCGGCCATCCAGATTTATGTTTTACGTGAATTCTCTAAATTGCCAGGGTGGTTTCTTTGAAAGGGCATGGCCGATTTCCTTCCCCATCCTTGAGGCAATCCGAGCTTGTTCTCCATCTCTAATGACCTCGATGTCGATGGGACGTTAAACCCAATCTTCCATCCTTACCTCAGGAAATTTCAATTGCAGTGAAGCATGCAGCAGTCCTTGTCTTCCACATTAACTAGCTTCCTTGAGCGGTATACGTAGGCTAGGGCTAGGCAAACAGATCATCGACATGGCTGGGCTATGCGTCAACAGCCAGGGTGTGTCAGTCTCTCCCATGAGATTGCCCGACACTTTCCTGATCCAGTTATCATCAACAAAGTTGGGCTGCGAATTAACAACTGCCTGATGGCCCAGCTGTCAGGTAACACTCTGCTGCCTTCTCCATGATACTGCCTGCGGGAGATCCTGCTCCTACCTCCTGGTCCGAGGTATGTCTCCATAGCCGTGTGCTACTGGTGTCCACGCATCCAGACGCTGTGTCCAATCCATTGGTCCAGGGTTCGCGACCCAGACGTCACTACTGCGTCCCACTAGGCTGACTAATGGTGTGCCTCGCTCCAGCCACACTACCTGGAATGCTGTCACGCTACCCTGACTCAACAACAGCCGGCCACTTGGAATGCGCTGGTAGCAGAAGCCACTCGCTGCTGGACTGCCTCTTCAAGAAGCGCTGACTGTGGCCCATCCACACCAGTGCATCTGGGTGCAGGGCTCAATGCCAATCGCATGACATCTGGTTACTGTTGGCACGCTACACAACATCTATTTGAGGTTGACAGTAAAGAACTTTGACAACATACTTTGGTTGCGTTCATCATCTATGCCTACAACCGCCTCTAGCAGAGACCCATTCGCTCACTCCATTCTCCCAACGGCATTATAAAGAGCGTCCCAGGAGGAATGGTCAGTATTCAGGGATAGGACGGAAATGTCCATTCGAAACGAAAAATTCTAATAAACGTGGGCTCCAAACTGCGTACCTTAAAAGTTATGGGCACTTTTTCAAATTCAATGTGTAAAACAAATCTCTTCTACCACAAGCTCTTTGATTTTCATGTCCTGAGAGGTGGCAGTATGGACAAAGCAATAATAACGTCCGGTAAACATGGGCTTTAAAACGCTTTCCTTACGAGCACTTGTTCATCCCTGCAACTGTGAAACACACTTCTTCTACTGAGCAAGTGTTCATAACACTTTCATATCCCTGTATACTGACCATTCCTCCATGGAGACCATGTATATGAAGAATAAGGTACAACAAATCTGATCACAGGATTATGCTGTCTGCTTAATGTGATGTGGGGATATGGCTTCTTAAATATGAGTTGTGGTAGAGGAAGGATTCAGATTCGCACGCTGTTTCAGTTCTGGTACTGTTCCTGCCACTGTATAGCCCCCCAGAGACCGTCACATCTATATCGAAGAGCGATGGTGAAACTAACGATAAGTAATTGAACTTAGAGAGCCTACACAGCCAGAGGGTAATAATATCGTCTGTAAAAGTCTGAACTTCAGACCCCATAATTTATCACAATTTCTGTTTTAGCACGTATTATGCATGCGCTGCTATTCAAGATGTGCTTAACGGTCGGAATACCAATTACGTGGTATATTATTTGTGTCTAGAAAGATGGTATGTTTCACTGCACTTACGTCTATCTTTTTATCATTTAATTTTATGTAATTTAACATTAACCTTCTTGCTATATATCTGATCGCTGGCAAAAGTTTGCGAATTACTTTCTCATATCATTATTTTCCCGCTAAATTTCGACTGGAGCTTATTTACTGATTGCAGATAGTACGGCTTATGTTATTATGAACGACAATCTAGAGACATGCAATATTTTTCCGCTGTTCGCTGTAAACGTAGACTGAAGAGAAATTAATAGCTGTGGCAGAGAAACCATTAAGATTTATTTGCAGTGAATAAAAACGGAAACAGTGGACAACGGTAGTTAACCGGGAATCTACAGTTTAATCTGTAATTGCAGGGGGTATTGAAGAAGCAAACGCCATATTATTTTCTTTTACGTAAACTGACGACATGAACTACGATTACACAGAATAGTGGCAGTTAATGTACAAGAAGGTACAATAATATTTTAATTGCGACTTCTCTCCGTAATTTTGTTTTAGTTTATTTCACCTGATTATATAAAGGAATATAATATGGCATATCTTCTAATAACAAATCATTAAATTATAGTTTCTCGTTTAACTACCACGTTCAGTCAGGTGCTGGAAGGTTTCTTGGGGAATGGCAGCCCATTCTTGACGGATTGGTGCAGTGAGGAGAGGTATCGATGTCGGTCTGTGACGCCTGGTACGAAATCGGCGTTCCAAATCATCCCAAAAGTGTTCCATAGGATTCAGGTCAGGACTCTGTGCAGGCCAGTCCATTACAGGAATGTTATTGTCGTGTAACCCCTCCGCCACAGGCCATGCATTATGAACAGGTGCTCGATTGTGTTGAAAGATGCAATCGCCATTCCCGTATCGCTCTTCAACAGTGGGAAGCAAGAAGGTGCTTAAAACATTAATGTAGGTCTGTGCTGTGATAGTACCACGCAAAACAACAAGAGGTACAAGCCCCCTCCATGAAAAACACGACCACACGAGAACACCATCGCCTCCGAATTTTACTGTTGGGACTATATACGCTAGCAGATAACGTTCACCAGGCATTCACCATACCCACACCCAGCCGCTCGATCATGAAATCCAAATTTTCTCACCTCCCGCCTAACTGTCATAGTACTTGCAGTGGAACCTGATACAGTTTCTAATTCCTGTGCGATTGTCTGGATAGATGTCTGCCTATTACACACTACGACCCTCTTCAACAGTCCTCGGTCTTAGTCAGTCAACAGACGAAGTCGGCATGTACGATTTTGTGTTGTACGTGTCCCTTTACGTTTCCGCTTCACTGTCACATCGGAAACAGTGGACCTAGGGATGTTTAGGAGTGTGGAAATCTCGCGCACAGAGGCATGACACAAGTGACAACTAATCACCTGGCTACGTTCGAAGTCCGTGAGTTCCGCGGGCCCAATTTGCTCTGTCACGATGTCTAATAACAATTGAATTTGGTGATATGGAGTACCTGGCAGTAGGTGGCGGCACAATGCACCTAATATGAAAAACGTATGTTTTTGGGGGTGTCCGGATACTTTTGACCACATAATGTATCCCACATCTATACTGAAGCCAATGACTTGCAGAGCAAGTTTTGCACTAACATTAGTGGCTACTATCTCATTTCACTCGCGTCTGCGTATGTCAAGGTACGTATCGTAACCTCTCATGGTCACTACGTGAATCATACAGCGGTGACACTAGAATTTCTGAAAAATCCCACTTCTGTGAATTTAGCTTCTTCCAAGGATTTCCAGTTGATTTCACTCAACATTTCTTTGCAATTTCTGTGTGAGTGGTATCGACCTGTAACGATTACCAGATTACCATGCTGCATCTGTGAATTGCTGAGATTTCTGCTGTCGGGGTTACCTCATAAGGACTCCTGCCCAGTGTAACTGGACAAAGATGTTGATGCGTTTATTTGGGGGGGGGGGGGGGGGGCGGTACATCTTATTGATTTCGCGATCAGATCAGTCAGTCATATTTCTGCCGTCAGCTGTTTTATTAATACAGTTAACGTGTGATAGCGGTATGAGTGGATGTACAGGAAATTATACGAAAAATTTCTATGGCCTAGGCTTTTCGTTTTCACGACAGTGACTGTTCGTACAATAGAACCACACGATCTTGAGGTGGAGCGATGACGGTCTCGCTGTATAGCGCCCTACACGTTTAAATCCATCGATCCATCCAGTTCATGCAGACCCCAAATACTGGAGAAGTACTCTAGATTACGTAGCACTGGTATCTTGTCTTAAGTCTTCTCAATAGAGATACACGACGTTTCTGAAATCTTTCCAACAAATCAGTCTTTTATTTGCATTCTCTGCTACTGCTTTCACGTGCTTTCTCCTGTATACGTAGTATTACTTATTTTCTGTGTTTCTGTTCAATTCACCTAGGAGGAGTAGGGCCTTTCGGATCTCTTCTACATCTAGTTAGGCATGTGCATTAAACGAATAGTACAATATCATTATTTTCTATTTTCCGCTGTTCCTTAGTAGCTTCAAAGTTCATGGAGGTATGTTCCGTCTATGCAGCTAAATGAAAGGCAGTTTGTTTATTGCCACAAGTATTTCGCTTCTTTTATTTGTGAAGCACCTTCAGTGGCCTGTAATGCATGTTTCTTTTCATACGTGTAATAAATGTACTATGTAGTAGTGGCAGCATGTTACTCTGATACATTTTGTCATGTTTTTATCATGATTTTCAAATTTAACTTTTGTAGCACAAATTTAGTGAGTTGAAATTATCGTTCGGTATTACGATTTCCCGTGCGTGATGTGTTGTAACAAATGTGGGTGAAAAACCCCGGAAATCGCCCAGCTGGAGCCAGGACCACACATATGGACTAACAGCACTGGAAATGATAACACCGAACGATAATTTCCCCTCACTAATTTGTGCTACAAAAGCTAATTCTAATCGTAAAAACAACAGAAAAAAACATGACAAAATGTAACATAGTAACACACTGTAAGTACAACATAATACATTTATTACATATACTGTATACACCGAAGCGCCAAAGAAACTGGTATAGACAGGCGTATTTAAATACAGAAATATGTAAACAGGCAGACTACGGCACTGCGGTTGGCAACGCCTATATAAGACAACAGATGTCTGGCGCAGTTGTTAGATCGGTTACTGCTGCTACAATGACAGGTTATCAAGATGGAAGTGAGTTTGAACGTGGTGTTATAGTCGGCGCACGAACGATGGGACACAGCATCTCCGATGTAGCGATGAACTGGAAATTTTCGCGTACGACCATTTCACGAGTTTACCGTGAATATCACGGAGCCGGTAAAATGTCAATATCCGACATCGCTGCGGCCGGAAAAAGATCCTGCAAGTACGGGACCAACGACGACTGAAGAGACTCGTTCAACGTGACAGAAGTGAAAACCTTCCTCAAGTTGCTGCAGGTTTTAATGCAGGACCGTCAACAAGTGCCAGCGTGCAACCATTCAACGAAACATGTCGATATAGGCTTTGGGAGCCGAAGTCCCACTCGTGTACCCTTGATGATTGCACGACACAAAGCTTTATGCCTCGCCTGGGCCCGTCGATACCGACATTGGACTGTTGATGACTGGAAACACGTTGTCTCGTCGGACGAGTCTCGTTTCAGAATGTGTCGAGGGGATGGACGTGTACGGGTATGGAGACAACCTCATGAATCCATAGGCCCTGCGTGTCAGTAGGGGACTGTGCAAGCTGGTGGAAGCTCTGTAATGGTGTGGGGCGTGTGCAGTTGGAGTGATATGGGACACCTGGCAAGTCTAGATTCGACTCTCACATGTGTCACATGTGACACGTGCGTAAGCATTCTGTCTGCTCACCTGCATCCATTCATATCCATTGTGCATTTCGACAGGCTTATGCAATTCCAGCAGGGCAATGCGACACTGCACACGTCCAGAATTGCTACAGAATGGCTCCAGGAGTTTAAACACTTCCGCTGGCCACCAGACTCCTCAAAGACGAACATTATTGAGGCTATTTGGGATTCTTTCCAATGTGCTGTTCAAAAGAGATCTCCACCCCCTCGTACTCTTACGGCTTTACGTACAGCCGTGCAGCATTCATGGTGTCGGTTCCCTCCAGCACTACTTCAGACTTTAGTAGAGTCCATGCCACGTCGTGTTGCGGCACTTCTGGGTTCTCGTGGGGACCCCACTCGATATTAGGCAGGTGTTCCAGTTTCTTTGGCTCTTCAGTATGTATAAAAAAGGTGTTACAGGTCACTGAAGATGCTTCACAAATAACAGAAGCGAAACACGTATGGGAATAAACAAACTGCCTTTCGTTTAGTTGCACAGACGCAGCATACCTCCATGTACGAGGGGCGTTCAGAAAGTAAACTCCGATCGGTCGCGAAATGGAAACGACTATGAAAATCCGATAAAGCTTTGCACAGATGTGTTGGGTAGTGTCTCTAGTATAACCCCAGTTAGCATCACGTCGCTCTTCTCATTTCTGAGCTCGCAGTGAGTGCGCAAAGATGTCTAGAAAATAGTGTCTGCCGCCAAGTACGAGGGCCTGGTGAGAAATTTCGCCTGAAGCTATGGAGCTAACATTACATAACTGTCGTGCTGTTTCGTCTTCACGACAATTCTCAGCCGCATTCTGCAGGGGCAATGAAGATGCTCCTGCACCGTTTTCAAATGGCAATGTTAGATTACCCACAATACAGTCCGCAATTGTCTCCCCCTGAGTTTCATCTCTGGTCACATGAACCGCTGTCTTTGAAGACAACATTTTGACACAGACAACGAGGTGTAGGCCAGCGTGGAGAATTGGCGGAAAGCACTGGCGGCTGCCTTCTATGATGAGGCTATTGAAAAGTTGGTACAACGCTATGACAAAAGTCTAAGTCAGAACGGCGACTACGCAGAGAACTAGCTGAAAGGTGTAGCTAATTGTTACAAGTAAAACATTTCTGATGTTCACTGTGGTTTCAATTTGGCAATCAATCGGAGCTTACTTTCTGAACAGGCCTCGTATAATGGTACAATGTACTTAGTACGTGAGGTGTACATAATAATAATAATAATAATGATAATAATAGTAATACATGTGAAGTGACAAAGGGGAACAGAGGAATTATTACCCAGGCGAAGAAGATTGCAAGATATATTTCACAGATTACGGATGGTATTGATAATGACTCTCTCTGGAAAGTACCTACGGACTTCATAAAGTAAGCTACACATGTCGTTCCACGTTACGACTGTGTGCAACCAGATAAGAGCATCATCAGACGAGAGCACGTATTTCGATTTTCCCTCACTCACAGTTCTGCTGTGGTACAGGTAACAGCTGCATCACAGTGTACGAGTGCAATGGTGCGGCAATTGCAAACGTAAACTGAAGTCGACGTACTCGGGACAGTACGACTTTAGCGAGCAAATTGTCCAAACTACACACGGATCCACAATCAAATTCTGGGGTACATAGACGGATCAGATACAATGTTTGTCCAGTCGTAGCGAAATGGTGTCAGCAATTTAACCAAGACCGCATAGATCTGGGTGAAGCCGAGCGGGAACGAATTTCATCGATTTTGGCCCCGACCGGTGATGTCCAGGCAATCAAAGAACTGATTTGCAGGAATCGCAGTGCGAGTAACATGTACGTTGTTCGGCAGATGCGCATCTCAGTAGACAGTGATCATTCCAACGATCGGGATCGTCTACAGTATCGGAAATAGTGCACTCGCTGGTTCCCACGATCTCTGTGACGTGCATGAAAGGCGCAATGATAATGACGCCTCCGCACTTCGTTGAGTGCTACTCCACGGAGTTTCCCAAGACGCATCATTACGGGCGATGAGACATCTGTCCATTTCACACCTCCAAACAGGATAGCGTCTGTTGAATGTGGACACACCATCTTGCCTCCGCGGAGGCGAAGTTGCGCCATCAGCAGGGAAAGTTATAGCCAATGTTTTCTCCGACTGTGAAGGAGCTGTGTACTCTGAGTTCATGGCAAAGGGCACAACCATTAACGGCTAACCTTGCTGTGCAGCACTTTGACGTCGCTACGCAACTCCATAAAGAACCAGAGGCGGGGAAGCTCAAGCAAACGCACCGTTCTCTGCACGACAATCCGACACCCATACACGGTGCGCAGAGCCTTGGGAGCCGCGCGTAGTGACCGCGCGGTTTTAGGCGCCATGTCACGGATTGCGCGGCCCTTCCCGCCGGAGGTTCGAGTCCTCCCTCGGGCATGGGTGAGTCTGTTGTTCTCAGCGTAAGTCAGTCTGAGTTAGATTAAGTAGTGTGTAAGTCTAGGGACCGATGACCTCAGCAGTTTGGTCCCTTAGGAATTCATACACATTTGAACATTTGAGAGCCTTGGGAAATTTGGAAACACCCGCCATACAACCCTCCGCTAAGGAGCGGATTTCTCTCATCGGTTAGTAGAACGTTCTGATCGTTGTCTGCAGAGACTTGGTGACTATGCTGAAAAGTAATGTCATGTGTCTGTGTCACTTCGAAGTACGGTGCAGCATTCAACAAAAGTTGCTTGGGCTGTTGTACTAATTTGTAACTTACTTTTTGCAGTCCATTAGTAGGTGATAGATATCAGTAATTTTTGTTGCTCATGCTTGTGGACTCCCAACAGGATGTAAACAAATACAGAGCAAACGAAATATTTGTGGAGCAGAAAATTTTCTGTTATCATTTGCAGCAATAAAAACAAAAAAAACATAAAATTTGCTGCTTGTGTGAAGAAATCAATTATTTTAGTTATAGAGGCATCTCCTAAACTTTGCGATCTCGTAATCTGATAATTCTCTGCTTCAGTCACTGTTATAGTCCAAGAATTAAGGTTTGTTATATGAAATAGGTAAATAATCGTCAGTCACGGACAGACCGACCGAAACTTTTTGCCTTACTACAACACGTAAAATACCATGGGCGGCATAAGTCAGTTAACCGCTGCACATTTCTATCCACAGTTACAATTTAGCTAAGTAATTAAGCTAGATCCGTTTCACTGCAAAATCGCGAAATCTGCGCGTGAGGAGTTTGTTTAAAAAGCGATAGTTTTTATTAATAGCTGACAATCAGAGCTTTGGCGTCATTTTTGCATTCATCGTAAGAGTGAAAAGAGTACATTAAAAACAGAATATTGTCTACAGAACAGCGCGTGTTTGCGTTACAGATATATTGGAAATTTGACAGAAATCATGAAGATGTACGATTTTTTGTTCAAAAGTGCCCGCATACGCAGCCACCAAGCGGGCAAGTTATCTACGAATTAAATCGAAGGTTCAGGGTGATAGGTTCTGCAGCTGACTTAACACGGAGTGACCGCCCAAAATTAGTAACCTCTGAAGAAAATCTGCAGATTTTTGCGCACGCATTCGCTCGGTCACCCAAGAAATCTGCCACAAGAGATTCCAAGGAAAAACAATTTTCTGGCAGAAGTTTAAAGAGAATGCTACAGACGCTGCATCTGAAGCCCTATAAGCCTACGTCACTACACGCCCTAAATGGGGATGATCCTCATCGAAGACGTGAATCCGCAGTGAAGGTGACCCTAACTTTTACAAAAAAAATCGTACGGTTTGATGAAGCTAGTTTTAAGTTAAATGGAGGAGTTTACAAGCACAACTACGTGCATTGGCCTTCTGACAAACCGCGATTTGTCACTGAGGAAGAGATAAATGTTCCTGGACCTATGACTTACGCTGGTATGTGCAGCAATGGATTGATTGGCACTTATTTTTTCGACGGGACTGTGATTGCGCAAAGGTAAGTTGAAATGTTTAGAGAAATTATTGTTGAATTAGACAGTGTCACCGTACCAGAAGTTGTACAAAACCACACATTTGGCAGCAAGATGGTTCTCCACCGCAATACGGAATCAGTGTCTGTGCATTTTTGGATGGCAATTTTCAAGAGTGAGTAGGAAGGTGGGGTGAAATCGATTGGCCTCCAAGATCACCGGCTCTCACGCCGTGTGACTCTTCAATATGGGGGATACAGTCCAGTAACCGCGCCACAAAAAAGGCCCTTTGCTTGCAAAAAATGAGGTAGAAGATTTTATTTTTTTATCTTGTGTATGTAGTTGTGAATACGTAGAATCCAAGTTTTCGACCTTCAAAATCCTCGGGACACCTTTTTGTGGCAAAAAAGACGAAATTTTGTGTGGGGAAAAACACGAAATTTTGGTACTCTTTCAGATTTTCTCCTATTATTGCGTAGAATAATCTGCCTAAATGTCAGAATCGGTGCAGCGGTGTTGGTCGCAATCAGTTGTCAATGTTCGGTCATTTCTACCAACTTGGCTAAAACTCGACTCCAACGTCTGTAACTCAAAAACGGCTACTCCAAATGAAAAACCTCAGATAACAAAAGACATAGAGCATGAAATTTCATGTTATAAAAGCATCTAGTTTTTCATTTTTATGCGCTATTAAGCATTCATACTGTTCAAAGCCAAAGAAATTTCATTTATTTTTTAGTCAAACTTATTCGATGAAAAGAAATTTCCGGTGGGAAGATATAAATCTGTCTCACTTTCAGGTGCAGAGGTGTAGATCTGCCTTTACTGAGATGCAAACAGCCGAGGCTCTCATCCCCTCCATTTATTTGTTATTGTTTTCATTGTTAGCTGTTGTGTTGGCTGAAGAGCCAACACAGTGTTACTAGAGGAGGCCGAAATGCACGCGTTTCAGCTCACGCAGGCTGGCGTGAGGAGGGAAGGACTATACTGACATGAGGTCTGGAACATGACAAGGAATTAGAATTCAGAAAGCGGACGTAATTAGTTTCATACTTAACTTTAATCCATTAATGATGAACGTCGCTCTTGACGGTACGTGATTCACAATATTGTCTGTTCAGGATTCATTCTAATTACTGAATACGGCGCCTTGCTAAGTCGTAGCAAATGACGTAGCTGAAGGCTATGCTAAACTGTCGTCTCGGCAAATGAGAGCGTATGTAGACAGTGAACCATCGCTAGCAAAGTCGGCTGTACAACTGGGGCGAGTGCTAGGGAGTCTCTCTAGACTAGATCTGCCGTGTGGCGGCGCTCGGTCTGCAATCACTGATTGTGGCGACATGCGGGTCCGACGTATACTAACGGACCGCGGCCGATTTAAAGACTACCACCCAGCAAGTGTGGTGTCTGGCGGTGAAACCACATTAGCAGTGGCCGATCTTACGGTGTTGTGCGAGAGCCACGTTCAAAAGTCCTTTTCCCGTGTGAGTTTACTCTCGTTGTGCAGTCAGCACGTTTGAAATGAATGCTCCAAATCATACGTTGGTGTGTTTTATATGAGATAGCAATTTGGCAGATAGTGATGTGGTTAAAGTGAAACAGAAAGGACTGAAAACGCAACTACAGTCTGGTATGGAGAGGCAAATCGCTGCTCATCGTGAGTTATTAAGAGTAGCGTGGCTGAAGCTGAAATGCACAGCACTTGTCAGAAGTAGTAAAATAATCCAGAACTTTGACATAAGCCCCTGCAGCATCAATGTCGAACTTTCGACCATGTAAGAAGGTACTTGGTTTCAATAAACGCTGCTTTTATCGTTGCGAGGAAATTGGGAGAAACATAGCAAATTTCCCTGTGCAAAGCGAAATATTGTTCATAAATTGATGAAACTTGAGCTGAGAGATACTGGTATTGTGACAGCCGAAAGGCTAGATGATGACTGTGCTCGCGAAGTATTGGAACACATCCGTGGTGAGGACCATTGTGCTAAAGACGCTCAACACCATTAGTTTTGTCACAGGGATTTTTACCGGCCAGTCAGGGGTGGAGGAAAACAAAGATGTCCTGGAGCCACACACACAGATGAAGGAATGGAAATGGTTTCTTCCTATGTCGAACAATCAGAAGTGTGCCCGCTTGCTTTGCAGGAGTTAAAGGATCAGCTCACGAATGGCCGGGAGGTAGATGTAAGGACCATAAGACGCTAGTCTTCCAGAAATATGGTGAAGAAATAACGATTGTTGACAGGCGTAAAAAGAGCACAGTAGAGTGTTTCAGAGGTACAGGCTGTAAGATACAATCTGATAATTTCTATCACAACAAGCTATCAGATCCACGAAAAGGTCTGAGAATTGTATGCGCAGCTGTACATACATTTCGTGAGGACATCCGCTCACAGGTCTTTGATACATCATAACATTCTCCACCCGATAATTTCAATGATGGGTGTCCAATCAGTAATCTCTGAATCATTGCTCCATTTCTTTTAGTCGTTGGCTTTGAAAAGCAAACGAGGAACTCTAGATGAATGGGGAAAAAAGAGTTGCTTTGTCACAAGCAGTGATTTCTGCAATAAGGCTACGGTCATTTCTAACTTCACTAAAGACTGGACTCTACAAAAGATTCGGGTCAAGACTTATTGTCAACGCTCTTAGTCCAACTGGATTCGCAGCTTCATATGTGGAAACTTTCCTATTTGAGAGGTCCTTGATTGCACGACCTGAGCACCATAACATAACCAGCGAAAGATTCACCCAGATCATCTTTGATAACGCGGATTTAACATCTGCGCAACTGACAGGTTGAATACTTTCCACTCCATGGGAGGAATCATGGCAGGCACTCCCCACACAGCTATGCGGTCTGAGAAGAACTGTACGGGAAAGAAGACGTTCCACTTACGAATTTTTGTCTGTAATTGGTGTACCTCAGCTGATCACCTATCAGAAACCAAATGATGTTCGCTTAAACAGAACTGTTGCAAAGGATCTCAACTTCGATGACGCTGAGTGGTTGAAGATATCGCTCTTTGGATATGAGATTCTGTGGCTTTACGGAAAATGGAAGAAATTCACTGATGTACCAGAATGGAATGGATTCATGGAAGCAGCCACAAATCAACTATAGTCAGTTGGTTCAAAAATAATATGCCTCCTATTCTTAATCTCCAACTTTATACGACACAATATATACATCTCCTCTAGCAGCACTGAAAAACTGCATAAAACATTGTCAAAGGTGCTGTTTTGTCACTTTCGATCAGCCACTTTATCGGAGGCGACGGATATTGTTAGAAGCGAAGACAGTGATTTAGAACATGTCATTGTTCGATCAGGTGGGATTCACCTTCGAATGTCCTTCTTGGGATCGGTATAATAATGGCAGAAAGTGGCTTGACAGACTTACTGTCCATGATATTTGATGATAACTGTATGGATACGCTCGAGCATTAAGAGTTCATACACTAGTGGTGTTGTCGTACTACGTCTTTCAGCAGACTGAGCTCAAAGAATAACTGAAGAATTGTTGCTTCCCCGTAATGGACCACCAATATTCAAATGCCATGAAAACGAAGATTACATAAATGTGATAACTAAGTTTGAAAGTGAGATTTGCATTAAAGCAAGAAGAAAACCAACTAAACTGTGGGATCAGTATTATCCCATGGTCTCACTCACAAAACAGTTCATTGAGGCTGAGTGTACTGGAACCTGGAATCTACATTTAAGCACCATTAAGAAAATGCTGCTAGTGGTCATTTTCTGTACACTCAAAGTGCTCATCTTTACTAACAAGAGATCCTCACATTGGAAGACCGAGTTGACGCTGCTGAATCCAAGATATTAACAGCTCAAGGAAACTTCACCATTAGGCGAAGTGATAAATTTTGGTCTGGCGTATGGTCTGATATGACAACAGAGCAAACTTTAATGAAGAAATGGCGTTGGTTTTCAGATTCTGTGCTCACACAGTGGATTTCATGGATGGCATCCTTACAAGATGTTTGCCAAAAATTGAAGAATTATGTGATATATCATGAGGGACAAGCGACCATCATATCGATTTAAGAGCTTCACTTCACAGATCGAAATGTAGCAGACAGTGACAGACTAAATGATTGGCTGTTAAAACATCCACCTTTTTCAATAATGGAATAATAGCGGTGATGAATCGTAAACTGTCTTGAGGCATCAGTAGAAGGAATTAAGGGAATCACCAGAGTTAAAGAAGAGAACTTTAAAAACGTCTCATTTCAACGCAACATGATGGTTATGACACTTACATCTTGCACTTATGCTCCCAAGTGAATAGACGAACTAACACTGTATCACAGACTGTGTGTTATGAAGCAATCTGATAAAGACTTTGAAGTTCTGTTTCTCATTTGAACTTTCTCCGTTGTATTGCATGGAACCGTGGACCTAGAAACGATGGGGAAGCTTCGTTCCCATCGTAGCCCTCAATGGTACACAACACCACACACAACAGGCTACTGCAATCCACTCATCCCACCGCCGTCCCACGATGAAACCAGGGTTATTGTGCGGTTTGGCCCCCAGTGGTTTCCTGCACATACACAAGAGGATGCACAACAGTATGTGGATGTCGCAAATATGGACTGGACTGCTCCTCGACATTTAAACACTGTTGTGGCTAATCTTGCAAGAACGTCCCAGGAATTGAGTTTGACGAGGACGTGGAGGAGATAGAAGATATGTTCCAGGACCAGGAAGTTGGTGAAGGTGCTGCAATAGATCCTGGACTGGGACCTAGTACTGTCTCCCAAATGACCTAGATAGAACTGAAATTTGATAAAACGTGAATCTCTGATATTTAAATTGTGTTTTTTTAATACTGCCATGTCCTTTTATTTGCTCATTTGTACAAATTTTTGGATTATTCATAAGTAATATATATACTAGCCATTCCTAGGTACACGGTTTTCATTTTAGCAACCCACTCATGCAAATTAATACAT
This sequence comes from Schistocerca americana, assembly GCF_021461395.2. Classification (NCBI taxonomy): domain Eukaryota; kingdom Metazoa; phylum Arthropoda; class Insecta; order Orthoptera; family Acrididae; genus Schistocerca; species Schistocerca americana. The sequence goes on along the minus strand of NC_060126.1, from coordinate 401,880,607 downwards.
GGATAAAAATTACAAAAAATGAGGAACATTAAAAAGATGTGCATAGAAAACACATGTGCTCATTAAAGAGCCATTGCGAATGCTTAATAGTGCTTAAAACTGAAAAATTAGATGCTTTTATAACATGAAATTTCGTGCTCTACAACTGTGACAACTCGAAATTTTTCATTTCCAGTAACCGTTTTTGAACTATAGGCATTGGAGCTACTTTGTAACCAAGTTGGTAAAAATGACCGAACTTTGACAACTATTGTGACTAAACGGCTGAACCGATTCTGACATTTAACTTGGTCATTGGTCGCAAAATTTCATTTCGCTAACAGTAAAATTTTGAGTAGGATGCATAGTTTCCGAGTGATAGGTGATAACCTGAAAAAACTGTCAAAATTTCGTGTTTTTTTGTCATAAAAAGTTGTCCCGTGGGTTATAGAGGTCGGAAAGTTGGATTAAACGTATTGTCAACTGTATGTACAAAATAAAAATATAAAATCTTCAATCTCTTTGTTTTGCAAGGAAAAAAGTACCCCGTTATTGGACTAGTACTGAAAGACAACGTTTTCGCTGCAAAGCCATTAAACCTATCGCATTTAAAGGATTTGATTGAACCAGTTTTGGCAATAATGGGGACTTACGTAATACAGCATGTAAATCAGCGTTTATACAGTGTGCTAAATGTTTCGATAACAATGGAGGATAGTTTGAGCTATTTCACTAGCACAAATTACATTGTATAAACCAATAATCTATGAAACGCCTCTAATGCCATCATGGCAGTAACACAATAGGAAATGGACTATACTAACGGGTTTCGATACCTCCAGTAGGATATAAATAACTTCGTATAGACCTACATACACATCCATAATAATCAGTTGGTTTGGGTTTAAATATTTATATTATACATACCTGAATTAATGCAGAAGCGTTTTATTTAAATTTTTGTAAATTCATTTTCTTTGATTGTTTAAAAAACCAGCGACTATCATCCAAAATGTTGTAAACTATTTAATATTATATTACATCTCTGTCCTTCTTTGTAGTGCTCAGTCTTGGCGTGAAAGCGTAGTGAAATCGATAGCCTTGCCGAAAGAGCTATTGTAGAAGACAGTGTGTTTTTATAATACTACTGAAGGCAGAAGCATCTTTCGTTAACAGTTACTGTGTGTACAATTAGCAAATGTAATTATTTCAATGTTCAGAAACTTTGTTTCATTGAGTAATGTATCTTTGCATCACAAATAGGATTAGAGACCAGCGTCACATCCCAAAGAAGACAAGGAGGTCACCAACGAAATAAGAATATAAGCAAAAATGATAATTCTAGGTGTGGATGAGGGATTCAATGCAACTTAATTAAAATCAATGATCAACGTCTGTTTCGAAGACAAGTCATTAAACATTAAGCATTGAAGACTCCATTACACACTGTACTGCATTTTCGGTTAACTGACTTTGCTGCACCCTGTTGGTAGAACACCATGTTAGATGTAAGAGATCGTCTGACAGCCCTAATCTTTCCAGGTTCAATAAATCAATAGCTAAATAAAACATGGTGTACGGTGCAGATGACAGGAACTTGCAGGCCCGCAGCAGTTGTGCACTTACCAAGACCAGAGTTCTGCATCCACCTGTTAAATCGTTTATGCATGCTGAGAACACAGTGCTATTACACTTCGTGAGTACCCCCAATGTAACATTCGTTTCAATTGAAAATTTGCCAACCAGTGTTCCCCACCTGGCCCGAACGTACAAACATTCTACGCCACAGCCACATAATTCAGAAAACACTTCTTATGGTCGCATTTGAACGTCAGTCAACAGTGTGCAAGAAATCAGGAGCGCAGATATTAGCGGTACCGCGTGAGCCATTGTGGCAAGCCCTGGCGCTCCCGACGCAACGCTGCAAGTCTTTCGGCAGCCGCGCCGATCAATAGCAGCGCGTTAGCTCGCCAACTCGCCCAAGTCTAGCGTAGCAGGCCATTCAGAAACATTCCATCACTGCTCTTTGATCCGTGGTGGGAGGTGGGGAGGGAAACGTGATATTTGAATCTTACCAGTCAGCCATAGGACGAACGCACAGCAAGAACCCCAAACAATAGACACCGTAGGTGTACAGTCTATTGTGTGCAAAACAAGAGAACTGTGTCAGATATACTCGAGCTCCTCTTCCTCTGTCGTTCATGATATATATGTGATACATGTGCTGTTTACATGGTAATGACGCGGACAAATTGAGTTATGTGTTACTAAACTGATCTTTATTTAAACAGGAACTTATATTCGGAAGGAGCGCGAATATCTTATTGATTTAGCATTTGTCGCTATCCTTAAATCATTCAGGTGAATGCCTAGACCATAGCTGCTTCACAGGGACGTCGACGACCAAAGAAACTCAAACTATTATTTTGTTTTTTTTCCACTTTCACATATGTGCAGTACAAATAACATTTTCAATTAACTAGTCTTCCAATCGTCTATCAAATAATCACAAACTATACATCGACTGATGTAGAATCACTTCTAATTTTCTGTCACTACATTTTGTAACACTTCTAGCGGAAATAGCAGTAGAATTTATTTATGTAATGCAATCAATACTTCAGTTTTTTGCTGAGGGAGGAAGGTATTATAAAGATACTGCATTCTGGAAGGCATAATTGACTTCTGACTTAGGCGTCAGTATAGAAAGCTACTAATGTAGGATGACCAAAGTTATCGTAGTGTGACAAGGTGCCAATATACTGAAATGCAGGGAATTAACTGACAGCGAAAGAGCGAGTCTCTGTCCGTAATGTTATGAAGCACATGAGACAGGAGGTCTGACTAGTAGACCAAAGCAGATCACTAATGCTGCATCAAAGTGCGAGCAATAATAACGTACGCCAATGACTGAAGATCTAATTAGCTCTACCGCTTTTCCTTTTGGATTTTTGATGGCTTCTTGTAGTATGTATGCTGCAGCCTGGGACTTTTAGATGGCTGACAAATGGCGAGAATCAGGAGGGAGATTGCAAGGGTCATAGAAAGTGAGGGTTTGGCCTGGTACACACTGAGAGGAATACTATGACAAATAAATGTGGTAGAAGCAACAACTGAGGGTGGCCCAGGGTGTTACAAAGTTTGATTGTGTGTGAAGTGCAAAGAATGCCTTTTAGTAAAAGTAAGATCTGAAGGACAGGAGGAAACACTATACATCTATTGTGGGACCCAGCCATTACGCCCGAAGGAGACCAACTGGAATTTTTGTTCAACATTTTGTAAGGATATTCGTGATTGGTCCATAGCAGTTATTTTGGTAGTGGGGGAGAGTTCTCGTGTGTATGTGCATGCACGCATTCTTTTTGACTGTAACTAGAAATCTGTCATGTAGTGGAGGAGATATTTTGCCCACGGCAATTATTTTGGTAGCAAGGGAGAGTTCGCATGTGTATGTGAATGCACGCCTTCTTTTTAACTGTAACTAGAAATCTGTCACATGGTGGGGGAGATTTTCTGCCTTCCATCCTGCTTCAGGGGTGAAATGTACTTCATTGATTAACCACTGCAGAACCTGTAAGAGTAGGAAACTTTTTAGTGTTTATTAAATTGTCAGTGGTCGAAAATCTCAAGGTCTGTTGCAACGGGCTGACGGGATTCTTGTACTGGCAGAACCAGTTAAGTTTTCTGCAGGAGAGTAAGGGGCATCGTGACGAGTATATGCTCCAGGAGTGTCACAGAACTCTTTCTCCAGGGGCATAGCAAGCCCTTGCTTAGAGATTCAGGGCGAAATATCTCCAACATAGATAAAACCTCAGATGCTGAGGCTGAGCTTAGAATACTCAGCCATTGCTCCAACCATCCTCTGTCCTCATCACACGTCAGTAGAGTGGCAAGCACGGGCCGTATTTGCATTCACTGAGACTAGACAAATGCGAAGTTATTACCTAGTATCAAGGTAGCCTGTTGCTGATTTAATTTTTACAGTCAGCTAGCTGCCCCCATTAAATGCTTAGGTGAGAGTACCGCTGATGGTTCACTCTCTGCCAGAACTTTTCTTTAGCTCAGTAACTTATTCCGCAACTCAACTGTGTCAAGGCTATTGTACATGGTTTTAATCCCTTGCTCCCTTGATAAATGATTCTATTCTTGATGCAGTGAGTAAAACATTTTTGATGTCTTTTAGCAAAAAATCAGACTGCTATAGTGCCCCATAGTCTTTTTTGCAGTCTGGTGGATCCTGCTATCAATATGTCTATTTGAGGTGCGATACCCACCTTTGATGCTTACTTGCTGCCACCCATGGTAATTTAATTAGACGGGACATTTTCCGTTGCACAGCATTGTTTTCTTTTAATTTGGATCATCCTATGAGGAGCCATCCATCACTGTAGATCGCCAGGATAGATTTTGTAGCATCACTGGTGTATGCTAAAAGCTTAACCAACACCTCACACATTCATTGAGAACGGGTGATTCAGCTGGCCGTTCAAGGTGTAGAAGCGTGTATGTGTCTTTGTCAGGCCATGAGAACATGTGAATATGCTGTTATCATTTTGCATGGCACGAGTGCTAACAGCATGGCACGAGTGTTAACAGCATACTGTCCATGAAGTTGTACATTTAGTCATTGGGAGTTTCGACTAAAAGATATTGGTTTGTGTTCACAGTAACTCTAATGAGCAGGCCCAAGTTATGACGTGAGAAACATACACACACACACACACACACACACACACACACACACACACACAGACACACAAAGACAAGCCGCGGAACCATCTCCAGCCGGAACTGCACCCTATACCCCTCATAGGGCCGGTGGAAAATTCGACGCCCTGCACTATTTGAAAAGAGGCAAAATTGGGACTCGTCAGACTATGCTACACGGCTCCAGTCAGCTACTGTCTATTTCCTGTTTTATCTGCCCCACTTATGAAGTGCAGCTTCATATGCTGTTGTGAACAATGGTCTTTTGCGACGCATTTGACTCTAGAAGTCTATTGAATGTAGTTCTGATGGCAATGCTCCCTCGGAAAGTAATTGAGATGGACCTGCATTCACCGCCAGCAGCTTCTTCTGTCGGTAAAGTGCATATGTTGTGCTGCGGGGTGAGCTGTATGATTGGAAATGAACAACGTACTTCGTACGCCGCAATTCTGGTACAGATACTCTTGTTGTTTCAACTGTCTTATGCTTCCTTCAGCTGATCTAAGGGGAGAACATGAAGATAATAATGGGGGGGGGGGGGGGGGGAGAGACAACAATTACTTACAGCTGTTATATAAAATACGAAACTTGATGTACTTTATGGAACTAGATATACACTGATGAGCCGAAACATTACGACCATCAGTTTAAAAGCTTTTTTGTCCGTCTTTGGAACGAGATACATCACTGATTCTCCGCATCAGGGATTCGACAGTCTGTTGGTGGGTTTCTGGAGGTACGTGGCGTTATATGTCTACGCACAGGTCACATAATTCGTGTAAATAACGGGCCGCTGATTTGCGTACGCGATCAATTCGCCAGATAGCGACCCAGATGGGTTCCATAGGATTTACATCAGGCGAATTTGGCCGCCGAGACATCAGCGTGGGCTCACTATAATGCTCCTCAAACCACTGTAGCACGGTCCTGGCTCCGAGACACGAACAATTATACTGATGAAAGATAATATTTGCCGTTGGGGAAGACATCAAGCATGGAGGGTTGTAGATTGTTCGCAGATGACAGCCTGTCTTCGGTTACTAACCAAGGTCCACGCAAGCGCAGGAGGGTGTCTCCCGTAGCATAATACTGCTCCCACCAGCCTGTGTCCGTGCCACGCACCCCGTTCCGAGCCGCAGTTCACCTCGATGACGGCGCTTTTGGAAACGACCATCGACATAGTGTAGCAAAAATGTGATTCACCCGAAGAGTCGACACGTTTCCATCGATCGGTGGTCGAATCCCAAACTCCCGTGGCCATGATGTCGTTGGGTCAACATGAGAACACGTAGAGGTGGTCTGCTGCGGAGCTCCACACTCCACAATGTACGATGAACAGTGTGGTTCGAAACACCAGTAAGTGCGCTATTATTGTGATATTGCGGCAGAGATGCCATGGATCACCATCTATCCTACTTTGCAGAGCAGACAGGTCTCCGAACTCCACGTTCTGTGAAGAGTCGTGAATGTCTAACCACTTAGCGTCTAGTAGTAGTTTCACTGTCCTTCCACCCCTTCCCGTAGAAGCTCACGACAGTAGCACGTGAACATTCGACCAGCTTCGCTGTTTCCAAGATACTTATTTATATACTCTACGAGATAATAATCTGCCCTTTGTCAAAGTCGCTTATTTCAATGGTGTTCCCCATCTGCAGCCCATATTTTCGCTAGGATGATACCCCGTCCGCATCTGCTCCGATTACATACTTTTTTGATCGTGTCACGTGCTCGCAAAGCCGCCAGGCGGCATCCGACGTCACTCTGGGCAGTGATCATAATGTTTTGGCTTACCAGTGCACACTGCGTTCGCGGGATATGAAGTGTGTTCCTCAGTCCCTATTCCTGTCTGCTTTGAAGCTGACTGCTAAACAAGGCGTAAAACGCGCCTCCAGTCCTCGTCAGATAGGATCTTTTCGTGACCAATGTCCTTAAGGCGTATTACATGATTGTGCGCGGCACGCCATTCAATGCAGACAGTTTGGACAATTTGCGTTCATTCACCAACATATCGGGCAACTTCCTTCACGGTGTGGTGAGAACTATGTTCAAACGCGATAGCTACGTTGTGTCACGTCGATCCATCCTGCTGTGGTGATTTCATAAAAACTACTGGCACACAGGCAGCGTTTCACTGTCATGATTTACGTCGGTGGCGGAGGCTCATATGACCGCTTGATAGCAGTTTTATATCATTTACACCGCTCCAGAGCGAGAAGTGTGCTCCTTTATGGTGGTGACAAATATTGTGTTTGGTGACCTTTTTAAAGAAGTAATAACGTGATTGCTGGAGCCACAAACATATGGGGTAGCGCTTTTAGGAAGGAAACATTTCAAGCTATGTAATGAAATTATGAGATATTGACAAAGAGTCACTACGTATAGTTTTAGACTTACAGTTATGCCTCTGTATAGGACGTACGATCGCGATGTACGTGTCTACGCACGATACAAAGGGACTAATTTTGTACAAATATTAAATTGGTTATGGATCAGCTATTATCTATGAGTTCGTAATAAAATTGTTACTGGCTTTTGACTGTAAACTGTTCTAAGGATTTCAACACGATACTATGTGTGTGTCTCGAATATTAAGTAACCCTGTTTTATGCAATTTGTCAGTGATTTCACTGATGTCCTTTTGTACGGTTAATTAATAAATTTATTAACATCAAGACAATACAACTTCATTTTGAAATTACCACTATCTCATGCCCATAAACCAGAACTTAAAACATAGTAGCAGTCGGGATTTAATCAAACGCAGGTTCAACGTATTAGAGCCTGGAGCTGCCCTTCTCTGATTGTGGACTTCAGTAGAAGGCGTGTATTACAGGAGTTTCTAATCGTACGTACACCCGAGTCCGATCAACTACGCCATCCTACATAAGCTACAGTCTTTGTTACAACCAGCACCTTGGCCAAGGCCTCGCCAGTAAATTGTTCCTGAGACTGCTGCACTAATCCTAAAACCTCTCCACATGAAGTGTGTATACGTCACTCACTGTTTACGGTGATGGCCCATCGACCGGAGCCCAGCAATGAGTCGCTTACCTTCCGCCGTTACTCCTCGATGAATCAGCATCCATTTTTAGCAGAATTGCCAGCCACGTGGTGCCTTAGTCAGCAAAAATTCCACTTACCTGTCCGGCATACCACAGGGCTCGGTTACAAACTGCAATAATGTGTTACAAATCGTACGATAGGTAACATGATACAGCTACACAGTGATATTGTAGAGCCCCGTATAGTTACAGCCACTTGTGGAATGTAATAATGTTAAAATTTTCTTATGTATATTTGCGGTGCTCTGTAGCGAAGGGATGGCAAAAACACATTATTTTGAACTAACTGGTGATGCTGACATTTTGCTGTTAAGAAAACAGTGAAGAAAATTAGAAGAAACGACTTAATTGAACTATGAGCTATAACTTTTTTAGAGAAGCGTATGTCCTTCTATTCCACATCACCTCTGGAACTAACAGGACGAGGCATTTATGAGGAAAAATAGTTCGTGCATAGCATGGCAGTGATCTATGGACATCGTCCTATAAAATAAACGGTTTGCTGCTGTAACAACTGAATTACCGAATAATTCAGGTGTAGTTAGGTAAAACGTCTAACGCGCAGCTTCCCGGGCGGGAAGGCTTGCCGGTCCCCGGCACAAATCCGCCCGGCGGATTAGTGTCGACGTCCGATGTGCCGGCCAGCCTGTGGATGGTTTTTAAGGCGGTTTTCCACCTGCCTCGGCGAAGGCGGGCTGGTTCCCCTTATTCCGCCTCAGTTACACTATATCAGCGATTGCTGCGCGAACACTGTCTCCACGTACGCGTACACCATAATTACGAGGGCAGTTCAATAAGTAATGCATTTTTTTTCTCGGCCAATTTTGGTTGAAAAAACCGGAGATTTCTTGTGGAATATTTTCAAACATTCCCGCTTCGTCTCGTATAGTTTCATTGACTTCCGACAGGTGGCAGCGCTGTACGGAGCTGTTAAAATGGCGTCTGTAACGGATGTGCGTTGCAAACAACGGGCAGTGATCGAGTTTCTTTTGGCGGAAAACCAGGGCATCTCAGATATTCATAGGCGCTTGCAGAATGTCTACGGTGATCTGGCAGTGGACAAAAGCACGGTGAGTCTTTGGGCAAAGCGTGTGTCGTCATCGCCGCAAGGTCAGGCAAGACTGACTGATCTCCCGCGTGCGGGCCGGCCGTGCACAGCTGTGACTCCTGCAATGGCGGAGCGTGCGAACACACTCGTTCGAGATGATCGACGGATCACCATCAAACAACTCAGTGCTCAACTTGACATCTCTGTTGGTAGTGCTGTCACAATTGTTCACCAGTTGGGATATTCAAAGGTTTGTTCCCGCTGGGTCCCTCGTTGTCTAACCGAACACCATAAAGAGCAAAGGAGAACCATCTGTGCGGAATTGCTTGCTCGTCATGTGGCTGAGAGTGACAATTTCTTGTCAAAGATTGTTACAGGCGATGAAACATGGGTGCATCACTTCGAACCTGAAACAAAACGGCAATCAATGGAGTGGCGCCACACCCACTCCCCTACCAAGAAAAAGTTTAATGCCGTACCCTCAGCCGGTAAAGTCATGGTTACAGTCTTCTGGGATGCTGAAGGGGTTATTCTGTTCGATGTCCTTCCCCATGGTCAAACGATCAACTCTGAAGTGTATTGTGCTACTCTTCAGAAATTGAAGAAACGACTTCAGCGTGTTCGTAGGCACAAAAATCTGAACGAACTTCTCCTTCTTCATGACAACGCAAGACCTCACACAAGTCTTCGCACCCGAAAGGAGCTCACAAAACTTCAGTGGACTGTTCTTCCTCATGCACCCTACAGCCCCGATCTCGCACCGTCGGATTTCCATATGTTTGGCCCAATGAAGGACGCAATCCGTGGGAGGCACTACGCGGATGATGAAGAAGTTATTGATGCAGTACGACGTTGGCTCCGACATCGACCAGTGGAATGGTACCGTGCAGGCATACAGGCCCTCATTTCAAGGTGGCGTAAGGCCGTTGCATTGAATGGAGATTACGTTGAAAAATAGTGTTGTGTAGCTAAAAGATTGGGGAATAACCTGGTGTATTTCAATGCTGAATAAAACAACCCCTGTTTCAGAAAAAAAATGTGTTGCATTACTTATTGAACTGCCCTCGTACACTACCACGCAGACATTGGGGTCACACTCGTCTGGTATGAAACGTTCCCGGGGGGAGGAGGGGGGCGGGGGGTAGGGGGGGGGAGGGGCGAACCGCACAATAACCCTGGATTCGGTGAGGTGGGTGGACTGTTGTGGCCTGTTGTGGGGTTGTGAACCACTGAGGGCTACGGCGTGGCGAAGCCTCTCCGTCGTTTCTAGGTTCCCATTTAAATACACAATACACAAGAGAGAAAACGACAATTTTCACTAGGAGTTTAATTTCGTTGAATGGCGCTATCCGTCGTTGTAACAGTGGGAGAGCATATCTCGGAGATAAGTTAATGTTAACTTCATAGTACAACACATTTTTAATTTAGTTAGTGTGTAAGTAGCCTGTTTACATGTTTGTATGTTGGCAGCGCTGTAGACTGTAATTAGTATCGCTGTCAGCATGTCAGCACTGTGCGTCTCGGTAAGAGACTCCGTGGTTGGACGGACTAGCAGTTGGCAGTTGGCGAGCGGACGGTTTGGACATTTGACCTTCATGGAGACTGTGTTGGTAGGACATGCATTGTAAAATGATAATAGGTGTAGTTGGTAATGTTTGGGTAGTGGAATTATTGACGACTATATGATTTTTGGAACTGGATACTGTTGTGGATTGGCAAGACAGCCAACCCACTATAAGGAAGCCGAAAGGCACGCGTTTAAGCTCACGCAGGCTGGCGTGAGGTCTGGAACAGGACAAGGAATTGAGACTAGCAAAAAACGTACGTAGCTTCTGGAATACTTAACTTTAATCCGTAATTGGTGAACATCGCTCTTGACGGTACATGTTTTACAGCATCAATAGTAACTGGTAATGGCGCCTTGCTAGGTCGTAGCAAATGACGTAGCTGAAGGCTATGCTAACTATCGTCTCGGCAAATGAGAGCGTAATTTGTAAGTGAACCATCGCTAGCAAAGTCGGCTGTACAACTGGGGCGAGTGCTAGGGAGTCTCTCTCGACTAGACCTGCCGTGTGGCGGCGCTCGGTCTGCAATCACTGATAGTGGCGACACGCGGGTCCGATGTATACTAACGGACCGCGGCCGATTTAAAGGCTATCACCTAGCAAGTGTGGTGTCTGGCGGTGACACCACAGATACCACATGAATAAGGTAAAATCTGCTAAATACATTGTTTTCTCTTCAACAAAATCTTTCTTTTGCTAACCATATGCCTCCTAGGAGTTAAAACCTATAGTAGTTAGAATCCTTTTATTAAGCTCGATGTAGTTGCTACTTGCTGTAATTGCTGTTGTTCGTGTTATGAGGATTTTCTGTGAGGTAAGTGACTTATGAAAACGTATGGGTTATTGTTAGGATTTCTTCCAATTCAGGACCATTCTTTTGTGTTAATTATTTGAAGTCATGTTATTATTGCAGAGCAATCAGATTGCGTTCCGCTTGTATATTGTGGGTAATAAATGAATAGGTTAAGTTAGAGTTGTCATTGTCAGGGAAAATTCGGTAAGCCAGTGTTGGAATGATAAAAATAAGTAACGAGACAGTGTTTTCAGTTTCATTGAGAAGTTTCAACTCAAAGAAAGAAGTTTCACGTACTCAGTTATTTCAGTAGGCCCTCACAAAGAAGTTTCAATTGAACTAATGCGTCGGCGTTGCGGCAATTTGCCGGTACAATGCAACCACATTTTACACATCTTCTCATTCTCTGCAACACTCAAAAACGACATTTCAGTAGTTTTTATAGATGTATTTGTACAGTATGGTAATACACACTATTTATAACCCATTTACCGAAACGTAATTCCAAAACAAGACATCACTGTGAATTAGCAATACGACAGTAGAAGCAGCGAGCTAGCCAGTGACGTCACAGGCATCACATGTACTCGAATGCAGCGTTTTAGACGGCATCCAAATTATTTTAATTTCATTTCCGTTTTTATGAAACAATACTGAAATTCAAGAGGGAAAAAAAGCATGTTAGGAACATAAAATGACATAATCATTTAAGACAGTATCCAGAAAGCAGCCAAAATACCGTATTAGATACAGTAGCTGAACCGCGGGTATCGCAGATCGTTAGTATAATGCGTAGCGTTCTTCTTCGACCCTCCCCCCCCCCCCCCCCCCCCGCGCCCCCATCCCCTCAATTGCTAGCTACACAGCGTGACTGTATAGGCAGTTAAAAAATTTGTCATCCTGTAAAGCGACCCCCAAGGACAGGCATCAGCAACCGTTGTTAACGATGAAGTGGGAGCTCAAGTGAACTTTGGGCAAACTGTAAGTGAGACAGCAACAGCGAGGGGTGTGCATTTCCCGCAGTTCGTCGGTAGTTGTAGTAACTTCGTAAACAAGCCGGTCTGCTCCAGCGTTAACGTTCCACTGAGGTCGGTGTCGTGCCATTCCACGCAAAACAGATGTTGCACAACGCTTCTTGCCACTGTACACACCAAAGCGGCCCCAACGTCATGTTCAGTAATGGAGTCTTCCTTCGAGAAATGTGATGGCGACACTGTGATGATTTGCTGATAGTTTTCTCTACGAAAAAATACGAGGATGTACTAAAGACTAATGCCTCCGAATTTTTTATGTGAAGGCTCATAAAGCTTTTTAAACAAAACACAGGTTATTAACACTCCACGTCTTAATTCTTCATGTCTACATATTTATTTCTCAACATTGTCACTGCAAGGGCAGCTGTACCTGTACACGCCATCCAAGCTCTGTTTCACTCAATGCCCAGGCGTATCAAGGCCGTTATTACGGCCAGAGGTCGTTGTTCTGGGTACTGATTTCTGAGGATCTATGCACCCAAATTGCGTGAAAATGTAATCGCATGTCAGTTCTAGCATAATATATTTGTCCAGTGAATACCCGTTTATCATCTGCATTTCTTCTTGGTGTAGCAATTTTAATGGCCAGTAGTGTAGTTACGTTACGCGCTGCAATTCAGAGTCCTCTACAGGAAGAGGGTTGTAAATACGTAGACTTAGAGAATGAAGGTGTAAAATGTCAATAACGTTTCATTTGCAAATCCTTAAAAGTTTTCACATAAAAAATTCAGAGGCATTTCAGTTCAGCAGGTCCTCGTACATTGAGAGGAAGTGTGGCAGGCCGTTAGCGATGCATGAATCACTTGCTCTGCGCAGAGAAAGGAAAGGGCGAAGTGCCGTATAGTAAGAAAAGTAGGGTAAAAAATAACACAGATTTCTAGGAACGGATTCAGATTCGGTTCTGGGAGAGAAGGTTCGCAGTTTCTTATTTCCTCTCCCCACTCCCCAACCCCTAACATACTGCCACTCTCATTTGTAACAAAGGCACAGTTGCCTAGGATTTCATTATAATAACAATAAAATATATGAAATGTTTTAATACAGGCTGAATCACCTAAAACTTGTACCGCAAGTATTCTGGAAATGTAAAAGGCTGTATATTTACTGTCTGCACAGAAAGGATTGATAGTTAGGGGCTCGCACTGTTAATCAATAAACAGATTGTAGTCATTGTTAGAAAGTATAATTTTTGTGCGAACATACACTTTTTAGAAATAAAAATTTCTATTGATATTAACAAACTAAAAGTAGGGTAAATTAGAATGTCAGTGGTGTTTGTTGCAGAAGTCTAGTGTGAGTCGTTTACGAAATCACGTATTTTGAAAAGTTTCCTCAGCGACACTTGTTTGTGCCACTCAACCTGCGTAGTTGGTAGGTACGATGTTGTTATGTTTGCTTACAGTGTGCTTTTGTGATCCTTGTGTGCACTGCGACTTTCTGGTTAGTTTGTGTGTGACAGTCCAAGCACTAGGTCGTGAGTGGACGATGGAATTTAGCAGTGCAGGAAAAGCCGCCATGGTCATCTTGTATGGAGAATATAGGAAGAATGCAATTCGTTCTTGTACAGTGTATGTGGCAATGTACACTCCTGGAAATTGAAATAAGAACACCGTGAATTCATTGTCCCAGGAAGGGGAAACTTTATTGACACATTCCTGGGGTCAGATACATCACATGATCACACTGACAGAACCACAGGCACATAGACACAGGCAACAGAGCATGCACAATGTCGGCACTAGTACAGTGTATATCCACCTTTCGCAGCAATGCAGGCTGCTATTCTCCCATGGGGACGATCGTAGAGATGCTGGATGTAGTCCTGTGGAACGGCTTGCCATGCCATTTCCACCTGGCGCCTCAGTTGGACCAGCGTTCGTGCTGGACGTGCAGACCGCGTGAGACGACGCTTCATTCAGTCCCAAACATGCTCAATGGGGGACAGATCCGGAGATCTTGCTGGCCAGGGTAGTTGACTTACACTTTCTAGAGCACGTTGGGTGGCACGGGATACATGCGGACGTGCATTGTCCTGTTGGAACAGCAAGTTCCCTTGCCGGTCTAGGAATGGTAGAACGATGGGTTCGATGACGGTTTGGATGTACTGTGCACTATTCAGTGTCCCCTCGACGATCACCAGTGGTGTACGGCCAGTGTAGGAGATCGCTCCCCACACCATGACGCCGGGTGTTGGCCCTGTGTGCCTCGGTCGTATGCAGTCCTGATTGTGGTGCTCACCTGCACGGCGCCAAACACGCATACGACCATCATTGGCACCAAGGCAGAAGCGACTCTCATCGCTGAAGACGACACGTCTCCATTCGTCCCTCCATTCACGCCTGTCGCGACACCACTGGAGGCGGGCTGCACGATGTTGGGGCGTGAGCGGAAGACGGCCTAACGGTGTGCGGGACCGTAGCCCAGCTTCATGTAGACGGTTGCGAATGGTCCTCGCCGATACCCCAGGAGCAACAGTGTCCCTAATTTGCTGGGAAGTGGCGGTGCGGTCCCCTACGGCACTGCGTAGGATCCTACGGTCTCGGCGTGCATCCGTGCGTCGCTGCGGTCCGGTCCCAGGTCGACGGGCACGTGCACCTTCCGCCGACCACTGGCGACAACATCGATGTACTGTGGAGACCTCACGCCCCACGTGTTGAGCAATTCGGCGGTACGTCCACCCGGCCTCCCGCATGTCCACTATACGCCCTCGCTCAAAGTCCGTCAACTGCACATACGGTTCACGTCCACGCTGTCGCGGCATGCTACCAGTGTTAAAGACTGCGATGGAGCTCCGTATGCCACGGCAAACTGGCTGACACTGACGGCGGCGGTGCACAAATGCTGCGCAGCTAGCGCCATTCGACGTCCAACACCGCGGTTCCTGGTGTGTCCGCTGTGCCGTGCGTGTGATCATTGCTTGTACAGCCCTCTCGCAGTGTCCGGAGCAAGTATGGTGGGTCTGACACACCGGTGTCAATGTGTTCTTTTTTCCATTTCCAGGAGTGTATCTCAATAGGCGTCAACCATCTCGGCAGTTATTTATCAACTTCTTCCACGGGCATGTGTGTATGTGTTGCCCTTAGTGTGAGTCAGTTAAAGTTAGATAAAGCAGTATGTAAGCCTAGGGTCCGATGGCCTCAGCAGTTTGGTCCTATAGAAACTTACCACACTTTATTATTATTATATATCAGCTTCCTCAACCAATTACTTCAGAGTGGTAGCGTAACACCCAGACAGAGTAAGAGAAGGAAACAAGTGACGAGAGAAGAGAGCGAAATCAATCTTCTCGCTGCTGTTACAGCTGGTCCGCACATTAGCTCCCATGCAATCGCATGAGGAAGTGACATGAGTCAGGCAAGTGTCCTACGTATTCTCCAAGGACATAGATTCCATCCCCACCATTTTATTTGCATCAAGAGCTGCATGGATTATGAGAATCGTGTTAACTTCTGTACGTTGGCATTAAGACATGATACTTAAGATGTATCATGAGGTCACATTCAGCAGCCATGTCCAGGTAAACCGCCCAAACATCCACTATTGGTCTGCTGGCTGACTATCCCAGTTATATTCATCAGTGGAACATCAGCGTCCATGGAGTGTACATATGTGGTGCGGGATAGCGAACCATCAGCTCATAGGTTCCTTTTTCATTAACGGAACACTGAATAAGCCCTCCTAGCGGACCATCTTCTACTGATGCAAGACCTTTCTCTGCAGACTAGGAGGAAACTACGGTACCAACACGATGGCCGTCGATCCCATAGTGTACACAGTACTTCGGTATGTCTCCACGAATTGTTTACAAATCGTTGGATTGGACGTAGAGGTTCTGTACCTTGGCCGGCCTGTTCTCGGATTTGACAGCTGTACATCTTTTCCTGTGGGGAAAGTTGAAATACGCAATCTACACATATCAGTTCCCGGAACTCCTGAAGATAAACGTTGGCTGTGGATAATGTATCATAGACACAGTCCCTTTGACTGTTGAGAGATGTCAGTAAACCTCCCAAACATGTAAACAACCATGCATGAGCAGCGCCTATTAGACAGAGGGGTTCCGACAGCCAATGAGTTCCAGTCATTCCACCAGGAAGGAGGTACACGGCTCGTTTTTTCTGTAGTTCAACCATGACTAGACGGTCAGTACCGCGGTTCGATCGCGTCCGCATTGTTACTCGGATTTAACCAAAGCAATGTTGTCCGGACATGGAGGACATGGGCTACTACTGCAGCGGATGACCGCTACTTACGGATTATGCCTCAGAGGAACGCTGACAGCAGCGCCACCATGTTGAATAATGCTTTTCGTGCAGCCACAGGTCGTCGTGTTACGACTCAAACTGTGGGCGATAGACTGCATGATGCACAACTTCATTCCCGACGTCCATGACGAAGTCCATCTTCGCAACCACGACACCATGCAGTGCGGTAAAGATGGGCCCAACAACATGCTGAATGGACCGCTCAGGATTGCCATCACGTTCTCTTCACCGATGAGTATCGCATATGCCTTCAACTAGACAATCGTCGGAGACGTGTTTGGAGGCAGCCCGGTCAGGCAGAGTCGCCTTAATCACACTGTTCAGCGAGTGCAGCAAGGTGGCGGTTCCCTGTTGTTTTGGGGTGGCATTATGTGGGGCCGTCCGGCCCTGGTAGCTGAGGGGTCAGCGCGACAGAATGTCATACCTAACGGCCCGGGTTTGATTCCCGGCTGGGTCGGAGATTTTCTCCGCTCACGGACTGCGTGTTGTCCTTATCATCATCATTTCATCCCCATCGACACGCAACTCGCGGAACTGGCGTCAACTCGAAAGACTTGCACCAGGTGAACGGTCTACCCGACGGGAGGCCCTAGCCACACGACATTTCCACTTTCATTATGTGGGGCCGACGTGCGCCGCTGTGGTCATGGAAGGCGCCGTAACGGCTGTACGATACGTGAATGCCATCTCCGACCGACAGTGCAACCATATCGGCAGCATATTGGTGAGGTATTCATCTTTATGGACGACAATTCGCGCCCGCATCGTGCACGTCTTGTGAATGACTTCCTTCAGGATAACGACATCGCTGGACTAGAGTGGCCAGCATGTTCTCCAGACATGAACTCTACCGAACATTCCTGGGTTCGATTGAAAAGGGCTGTTTATGGACGACGTGACCCACCAACCACTCTGTGGGTTCTACGCCGAATCTCCGTTGAGGAGTGGGACAGTTTGGACTAACAGTGCCTTGACGAACATGTGGATAGAGTGCTACGACGAATACAGGCATGCATCAATGCAGAGGACGTGCTACTAATGGGTATTACAGGTACTGGTGTGTACAGCAGTCTGGACCACCGCCTCTAAAGGTCTCGCTGTGTGGTGGTACAACACGCAATGTGTGGTTATCATGAGCAATAAAAAGGGTGGAAATGATGTTTATGTTGATCTCTATTCCAATTTTCTGTACAGGTTCCGGAACTCTCGGAACCGAGATGACGCAAAACTTTTTGTGTACCAAAATACTACACTCAATGATATGCAGTGTATTACTGTAGCCTGCTCGGACATCTTCGCTGAAATGCTAGCACGTATGCAGCAGTCGTCCCATACCAGAGTGGAAAATTGTATTTCTGACGCGTCTGGTAGTTTCGAACACAAGCTGTGATGGTCAGTTACCTTGTAACTCGTCAGAATCCACATAACTATTGTACGCACGTGTGTTGATCTTTAGTGTTTACTACCGCAGGTTTCTACAAGTGTCGGTGTGCGAACTTCAAAAATACGATATCTCGTAAACGACTCGCACTAATATACTGCATCGATCACCACTGACACTTTGATTTAACCTACTTTTAGTCTGTTAATGTCAATAGGCATTGTCCCATTTAAAAAAGCGTATATTTGCACAAAAATTACACTTTCTAAGTATTATGACTACCAATCTATTCTGTGAAAACTGCGCATCAGTAGCACTTTCCATTTCCGCAGTATTTGCGGTGCAAGTGTAGGTGATCCACCCTGCGTAATGATAGTAATCTTACTTTAATTCCTGAATTCTCGCCATAACGTAACTTACAAGAATAATAATTTACACGATATAAAATCACTCACCATTATCGGTATTTCATTTCGCAGTGCGACTGTGGTCACACGTCTACTGACTGTGGCTATGCGAAGGTGTAAATGGGAAAGGAATGTAGTTTGTTCCAGTCGTTTCCGCATACGCCTACGGTCAATAAAGTCAGGGCATTTGTTATGTTTTTCCC
The DNA here is from genome assembly GCF_021461395.2 of Schistocerca americana. Taxonomy (NCBI): domain Eukaryota; kingdom Metazoa; phylum Arthropoda; class Insecta; order Orthoptera; family Acrididae; genus Schistocerca; species Schistocerca americana. The sequence goes on along the minus strand of NC_060126.1, from coordinate 401,862,163 downwards.
TGGTGGAAGGTCTCTCCATTTGTATCTTGCCTTACCTCCCTGTGGTTTCCAGAAACTACACGTTGACTTAAGAAACTTCTCGAATTTGTTGTTGACATTAGGTGCGGTCAGCCTCTGACGTATATGGAATGCTCTCCACAACCAGTCAGACCGCAAGTGCGTCTCTCAAGGGAGGAAGTGTTGTGTGTTACACATAGCTTGCAATTTTCTAGCATTATCTGCTATTTTTAAAAATTGTTTTCATGCTTCTGTACTATCCTAAAATTTTCTAAGAAACTAGTAAATTGATATATGTAAAAAATTAAATTTTTCGAATCAAGGATAACAGTATTTTACATCAGGTTATTAGTTACGGCCTATGATGATAGGTTTAAAAATATTTTACAACAGGTTACAAATTTCAATCTATGAGACCCCGGTATATGTTTAAAAATATTTTACATTTACATTTCAATCTGTAATGACCATCTTTGGACCTGAGTGCAGGTTTGAAGATGCTCATCACAGACTGAATTTAATAACGTGGTGTAAAATGTGGTGTCACCGCCAGACACCACACTTGCTAGGTGGTAGCCTTTAAATCGGCCGCGGTCCGTTAGTATACGTCGGACCCGCGTGTCGCCACTATCAGTGATTGAAGACCGAGAGCCGCCACACGGCAGGTCTAGAGAGACTTCCTAGCACTCGCCCAGTTGTACAACCGACTTTGCTAGCGATGGTTCACTGGCAAAATACGTTCTCATTTGCCGAGACGATAGTTAGCATAGCCTTCAGCTACGTCATTTCCTACGACCTAGCAAGGCGCCATTACCAGTTACGATTGATACTGTAATCATACCTCACGCCAGCCTGCGTGAGCTAAAACGCGTGCCTTTCGGCTTCCTCTAATAACACGGGGTTGGCTCTCCTGCCAACCCACAACATAAAACATCTTTAAACCTACACTCACAAACTAATACTGTTGTTTGTAACTGGAGTAAAAACGGTTATTTATTTGAGTCATAACTGCTCCATTGCGTCCTCCCTGAACCAGTGTCTGGACCCTTCAGCGTCGACTGTAGTATCGACTGGTATATTCAAACACAAAACGCATATTGTTTGAACAGAAACATATTTACGATAGCAGCTATCGAGGTCAGGTAGCCGGCGCCCTACGAAAATGAAACGAGGCCAGGCTGGTGTATTGATTGATGAAAAATTGTTTGTTATTTGAAGTGATGGTAAAAAATCTGAACCATCGTTCACACTCATATTTATGTCACATATCAATCATTTTCTGCTAGTGCAGTGAACTTTAAAACAGGCCTTTTCACCTTAGTTATCCAAAGATTTTGAGGTATACTGACTCTTTGCAGAGTAGTATATTGTGTTTGTCGTGGTGAACCTCTTATCTTAGCATCACTAGCAGGAAGTTTACGTCTTTATTCCGCGCAGGAGCGTGGCAAGAATGATTCATATTGATCTACGTGCGCATTCAGTGTTCATCTTCCGGAGTAAATATATGGTTATAGAAAACCACCTGAGTGCTCAATAAGCTTATCTTACAAAGATTCCTAAACAGATCTTCATGACATTCAGTTTGTCTTTGTTAGATTCTCTTCCAGTCCGAACTGGCTGTCTTTCTTAGTTTATCTTCCAGTCAAAACAGACAATATCCACAAATTTGCACCATCAGTCGTATTTTCTTATCTTTTTTTGTCAGGCCTCGTACTTATAATTCTTTGACGAAGTGCCAGAACACGTCTACAGCAAACAATTTACCCCTGCCACTGAGTTGATGATTCCAATGAAACCTGCCATATTGTAAGGACACAAAGCCGAAAAACAATATTGGGCTAGTACGTCGCGGCAGTTAGTTACTCAGTAATGCGAAAAGATTTGTTTTTATATCTAATACTATTTTTGCTTAAATCTCATTTGCTGCTTTCATGCTTTGAATTATACCATCTTAGCTCCATTATAGCAACTAGAGTTGTAAGTAGGGTGTCAGTGCCTGCCGTTTGATTTATAGAAACTGAAATTAACGAAACGCTGTGCACTATTCTGGATGAGGTTGAAAGGTCTCTGTTAGATCCCTTTCATGCTATTTTCCTCGATTTATTGTTGTTTACGTCATACATTTGCACCTCTAAATTTACTGTGGTATTTCTAAATTTATCTGGAAGGAGAATGAGCAGTGGAATACGTTATATTCACATATAAACAAGAACAACTTGTCATACAACACTTTCAAACACATTTTGATATGTAATTCTTATCATACAGTTTCCTATGAAACCCACATCCGCCTCCTTTACGTGGTGTATATGATGTCTTAAGGTATTGTCATCTCCTTCCCTTCTGGTGTGAAAAGATGAATGAGTGTGAATATTTGTAGTTCCATGCTCCGTGGTAGCAGAGACGTTCTGTCTGCTAGAGAACAATAGGACCAACGTCTGAGTAGGTAGATATGATTTCTAAGGCAAAGAGGTTTGTCTCCTTGGTGTGGCTCTGTCCGTCCCTTGTCAGGTTGGTAAAGGAAGCTACCTCTCTGGGCCGGCCGAAGTGGCCGTGCGGTTAAAGGCGCTGCAGTCTGGAACCGCAAGACCGCTACGGTCGCAGGTTCGAATCCTGCCTCGGGCATGGATGTTTGTGATGTCCTTAGGTTAGTTAGGTTTAACTAGTTCTACGTTCTAGGGGACTAATGACCTCAGCAGTTGAGTCCCATAGTGCTCAGAGCCATTAGAAGCTACCTCTCTGGTCACTCCCTACTGTGTCTGTGGGACAGCCTGGGACGGGGCCAACGCTAGTCTGTCTGCGGGCAGTTTCTCTAGTGCTAACATCTCCGGGTAAGCGCGTGTTTGGTGAGTCCGAAGGACAATGAATTTCTTAAGTTTTTCAGCCTAATTGAAATATTAATTACTTTTTTACAGATCTACATCGAAAATGTTTTATACATTATTTTCAATCGGGATGCAATGCGATTTCAGTGTTGGTTTCGGAGAGTATTGCGGTAGTTGCTTTGTTTCCACTCCAATAAAGGAAAGTGGAAGCACGTTGTCATAAGGCGTAGTTCTGATTAAAATTATCGCTCTTTAGTGTGAATGTGCGTGTAAGTGTTTTCTCTCATTGAAATTCTTCCATATTTCTCTTTGTGTTCAACCCCCGTGGTGTGTGCATTGTAGTAGCAGTAACATGTGCTAGTAAAATTGTTTGAGCCATCGTGTCAACGCTATGCCGTTATTAACGCAGTTCGGAAGTTTCTTTTGTAACTACTGTGTTTGGATTTGATTTTATCATTAAAATCGTTTTTTGTAAATGTACTTGTGCACGTGGAACATGTGCTGTAGTATCAAAACTAGCCCTCAGCTGCTCTTTGTATAATATTTCGCGTATTCAAACTTAATTAATCGCTACCGCGAGCAGTTTTCCTATTTCACAATTTCTAGAAACATTTTTATAGGGCATTTTGCTAAGATTGTGGATATATCGAACCACGTGATCTTTGTCTAAACTTCCAATATCAGTCTGTGGTTATCCATTGGGAACACGACTACGCTAGGAGCGGAATTTCCTTGCCTTAAATAGAATGGATTGGTGATGGTTCAGTTCCTTTTTTGCGTACCCTTGAACTATCCTTGTGTGCTTGTTTGAATGCGGTATCCCATCCTGTTTCCTATCCTTTCTGTTTCCTGTTCTTTGAAAATTACATTTTTGCCAGTTGAACTCCTCTGAGTAACCTTTTCTTAATTAATTCACAACAGTAAATAAGGCATCAGCTTTGAGGCAGACTTAGCATGTTTTATACGTTTTATTGAACATTGACGAATTTTAAAATAAATATCGAAGTTTAAACTTACTTTACTTTTTTTTAATTCAATTTTCCCCGTCATCTGATTACTTAAAATAACAAAATTATAAAAAAATGAGCTGACAGTGTGGGTGACTGTTCCATAGATTTAAAAATTCATAACAGCAGTAAAAATTTGTCATTCACCCACGCTCACTTTCCACCCTAAGTTCGGAAAGTTTTAAAAACGCTAGGCTCATATAAGGTAGCTAATGTACCTAAATTGGTAGCAGAAATGCTATTAGAGTGGCTAACGACCAATGACCTTTTCTTGCAAGTAGAAGATCAATATAGAAACTATATATTTTCCATTAAAAGGCTACTCTGCGTCTACTTTACCCACCTCCATTTGCAGGACACAACCTCAGGCTTGTGCAGTGGATCTCGGCTCTTCAGTAATTGGCTTGATTCTTCCTAAGGGAAGAAAAGTTTTGAACTCAATTTGTTGGCCAAAGATGCTTCAATCACAAGAGTTTCCCAACACAACTCGATCAAGTCCCAGGTTCGAAGAAGGCTCAAGTATGTTGGACAGGAGCTGGAAGTACTCTACTGCAGTCGAAAGGTAAATGTTATGCCACTATATAAAACAAGAATTATTCTAAACCCTTCATTTCGGTGCACACCATTATCAGATGTCTACCAGCACTTTGGTTCGAAGATGGTTCTCACCCAGTTCACGTGTTTTGAAAATATTGACATTACCATTGCGATGATGATTGTATTGGAGACATAAATCACATATTCCTTGTACATACTAAATATGAAGGTGAAGAGATAGAATCACTTAATCGGCTGAAGAAATCAAGGATCAAACTTCAATGTGGTAACAGTCTAGAACAGTTTACATATATTTAAAATACCTTTTAAATTTATCATGATGTGTTTTTTTAGCCTCTGACTACTTTTTTACTTTTAACAGTCCCATCATTTTTACAATAAAGCAACGAAAACTGCATCGCTGAAATTATAAATTTGTATGTATTAAAATGTGAAACACTGAAACAATTTTGTGGTTATTCTGTATGTGTTCTTCGTAACTGTGTGGTATAATCGTGTGTAGGAGGAACTACTTTCTAGGAGATCTTGAGCTCTTTGTATTACTATTATGTACTGTAAGAAGCTGCGTAAGAAAAATGGTTGCTACAATACCTGATGGCCAAAAAGAGTCACAGTTCCTTGAATTACATTTCAAATATGCGCATTCTGTGCCATGGAGTGACGATACGAGGCAATGCTGATGCTGAATCGTCAGTCGGATGTGCATGTTAATCTCGGTGACCTCTTGGCGCTTTCCGTGAGCACTAGACTGTCTGCCATCGTCACTCTCTTTGCTCTCATCGTAATATCAACAACATTCTACATTTTGTCGTAAAAAAATAAAGATCTTTTTTATTCTGCAAGTAGTTTCAGTCTTGATGATATCATTTGGAAGGATGTTTAAAATTTTCATGTGGAATACCTGATGTCTACAGTTTTAAAATTTAACCCACTATTATTTATCGCTGTGTATGAACTCGTAAGTGACCTTGGCGTATGGTAATATGTCGTTAAGTTTGGAACACAACAGAGTTTTTTTTACAACAAAATGTCTTTTATCAGATCTGCACAATACAGTTTTACATATTTACACATGATAAAAAGGCGTGTCTACCACATAGTTAACACACAAAACTCACTCTTCACGAGAAAACTGTGACAATCTACTCCAGTTAAGAAATCCTCTCCACCAAGGAGTCTGACAGTGGTTTCCGCACTAAGAAGGTCACACGACTTCAATGTTTAGCATATTTATAGAAAACTGTGAGCTTTTCTTAATCATTTCGACAATTGTATCTTGTCACCGTAGACCCTGTTTAACGCATACGTGTAAATGAGGGATAGCGCAAGCAACAGCAAACGATCACCCGTGAACCAAACAGACGTTTCAAGAGAAAAATCGCAACTGGCTGCAGTTTGAAACTTCCTGGCAGATTAAAACTGTGTGCCAGACTCGAACTCGGGACTTTGCCTTTCGCAAGTGCTCTACCACCTAAGCTACCCAAGAGCGACTCACGACCCGTCCTCACAGCTTTAATTCCGCCAGTACCTCGTCTCCCACCTTCCAAACTACACACAAGCTCTCCTGCACTTGCCCGCGAAAGACAAAGTCCCGAGTTCGTCTCAGTGCGGCACACAGTTTTAATCTGCCAGGAAATTTCGTATCAGCGCACACTCCACTCTCCACTGCAGACTGAAAATTTCATTCTGGTTGCTGTTTCTTGTAAAACTATACTCAGTTTCGAGAAACGTGTTGCTGAATGGATATTCAACGACGAAGCTATTCTGAACGTCATATTACTGCGTGAGCTTTTCTGATATTCATTAACATTTTTCAGATTAGTATAACACGGACAAGTTAACCTGTGACACAATTGATTTTATTTCAGGAGAAGGACGACTAAATAAGTGAGGTGTTTACTGTCGCTTTGTGAACTCCTCAGTACACAACTTCAACATTGAGTCATTGGCCACAGTAGGTAACTCCAACTGATACCTCCACTGTTAACGGATGTTTACAAGTTTGCATGAGACTTACGGAAATTGTGTCACTGTATTGTCCCAATATCCGTTGGTAGAGTAAGTTAGTAACAAAATTATATTTTAAATAGTAGCTAGTATATCACTGCACTGTTGGTTCGTACAACACATTAATAATAATGTAAAGGAATAAGTAACAACGAAATAAACAAAATTGGAAAATAAATTAAAGAAACACACATTTGTTGGGTTATACTCCAATTTATTTGGGTTTTTAGAAATTTTACTTGAAAATACACTCCTAGATAAAATACAATTCTGAAAACAATAAATCATAAAAAAAGTCATACCAACATTTAAAAGTAAACAATGTTGAAACTAAAAAACGAATCTTATAAAATAATGAAAAAAAGAAGAAATCCAAAAGTACTGAAAGTACGAACTTAATATGACTGTTAAATAACAATTTAAAAGTATTATTGTTTATTTCTCAATTAAAAATGCTGCATTTTTAGGAACGGGACGACACACAGTGCAAATCACCTGAATTACACCAAAGAGACATTAATAACAGGAGTGTTGAAATAAATGCAGATTGGTGAACAGGCTGGACCAGATATAAACGTCATGAAAAGTCAGTTCTGTGTACCAAAATTTTAATGATTCCTAAAGCTACAAATTCTATGCGTTTTGTGTCAAATGTGTGATAAGTCAGCGAAGAGAAGTTGTCATCAAGTTGATAATTGACAATGATATGAGTGATGATAAGACGATGTGTGTAACTTTTCACCGATCAAGTTTTTTTTCGAAATCCGTAGAGGGAAAAGACGTAGAATTAAAAATATGAGAATGGCTTTGAAAAAAACCTTCGGTAGTTAAGCAAGACAGGTGCGCCAAACGACTTCGTTTTGAAGAAAGATAGGAAGACCGATCAGCAGAACTAGAACTTTTTCGATAGGTTAAGCGTTTTCCACATTCTTGGAAAACACCTTATCCTAAGATGCAAAAAGGTTCGTCAAGTCTTACCAGCTCAGCTATGAGAACGCTAATATCGAAGAGAACAATCTGTTGAAACCCTGCTTTTCATTAATTCCGTGAGGCTACAGGCAAGATGCTCATGTGGGCGACATGTTTCTTAATGTACAGAGGCACTGGGCTGTAGCGTATCGCTGCAAACTGATTCGTTAGGTCTGTTGCTGTTGCCTCCCTTACAAGTCACAAATCGAGATACTGAACAGCTATTGGGAAACAACAGCTCTACATTGTTATGTGTTACTGTTGACCAGGTTCTTGTTATCTGCTCTTGTACACGAGATAATATCGTTCCGTTGTTTGAGTTTCAAGCGTGGGTGACGAAACGGCAAGAAGGCTTAAGTGTGTTGTGCTTAGCGAGTACCAACAGTCTCTTTGCAAACACGAAAGACATGTCACCTTACATTCATTTGCACTAACACGAAGCTTTGTCAGTGCACTAGACACAACTGTAACTGTAGTAATGGACCGAAGGAACTGTTCTGTGACGAAGCTTTGGGCACCTGAGGCTGCTGTAACCAAAATAATGTACTACCTTGGTCAATTACCCCCCCCCCCCCCCCCCCCCCAGTAGTCGTCATTCCCTCTCCTTAAGTACATGGATTTTCTTTCAGAATAAAATAGTCGCGATTGCGAAATTATTTAGTGTCAAGGACGCGTTTCACCCTTCTAGGGCACCACCTTGCATTTTGGGTTTTTCTGACAGCTGGATTACATAACCAGTTATTGCTGCGTCCATTTTTCCGTTTTATATGGCTTTATGACCGATGGGATTCATATCCAGCTACTTTTATACAATCTGATGATGTCCACAGCATTCACATTAACTCATTTCTCATCCAAGACTATTTTTATTCTGAAATAATTGGAAGCTTGTTGCTGTGCCACCCTGCTACAAGGGAATGAAATAATTTTTACACGGGTTTCATTCTTCTGTTTTGTTTTTCCAACTGAAGTGTCACAGTTGTTAAGCCACTGGACTTTTACTCTGGAGTAGATTGACCCACCTACATCAACATCTACATCTACATCTACACTCCTCCTTACGGCGTCACGCAGAGAGTACACGAGGTACCTGTCACATTTTCCCCCTCGCCTGTTCCATTCGCGAGAGATTCGTAGGAAGGATGACTGTCGATAAACTTTTGTGAGAGCTCTAATTTCTCTGATTTCATGGTCATTTCGCAAGAGTCCTTGACTCAAGGACATGTGTTCACCTTTTATATACCAAAATAAACCTGTTTTTACTAAATATGACCTGCTCCCACTATTGTTTACTGATCTTTTTACAAGATGGTCATTTCACATCTGGCATTTCGTGGGGAGACAATATTTTTTCTTAATTTATGGCCAATTTTGAGCTTGATGTCTTGCAATATATGTTAAGGACATAAACTCAATCACTTGAAAATGGCATAAACGGCTGAAACCTCGGTCGTAATTAAATAAACAACAATTACAGTCGAATGGTGGTGTGTCCATTTAAAAATCGTTGTATGACTGTTGCTCATCAACATCAAAAACTGGTTGCTCCATATATGTTTGTGGAATGTGTGCGTAGAAATGAGGAAAGTGACAGGATCTGTAAATACACATAGAGCATGCGCCTTAGAGTCCGAAGATGGTATAACAAGTGTTTATTATATCTGCTGTTATTTCACCACATTTCTAACGTGTGTTCGCGTGATGTACGGAACAACGGTTAAATGTACACCACCACATGAATTTGCTTTTACACTGCTGACAACTATGTTCCAGCATGTCACAGTTTTATGTTACTGAGTGGGTCACGACAGCCCACGTAAGTAGCTATGAAATTTTCATTTTCAACATTCGTAAATTTTTTAATTTCGTGTAGATTATTTGGTGACAGATTGCTTCCAGAAATGCTTCATAAGACCACGTACGGAAATTAAAATCGAAATAAATATATTTTAAAGTCGAAAACAGAATGACTTCATTCAAATTTTTTCTATCTGTTTTGTACGCTTCTTTGTTTTAGCTAGAAGGGGAGAAAGTTCAAATCCCTAAATTTAGATTCTCTATGGTTTCCGTAAATCACTTAAGTTTCAACGCCTCCTTGTCGCATCAGTGTTTCGTGCTCAATGATTGCGATGCCAGTGGGACGTTCTACCCCTGCATCCACATACATAATTCGCTAACCACTGTACAGTGCTTGGCCGGATTTGTACCACTGTTCGCCATTCTTTTTCCCTACACGGGCAACTGAAGCAACGAAAAAACGATTGCTCCGTACGGCCCGAAATGTTCCATATTTTATAGGGTGTAGAAAAATTTCCGCTACCAGTCACAATAAAAGATTATTTATTTGTCACACGACCGGTTTCGGGCTTGCGTCCATCCTCAGGTGTTTACACATTCATGTACGTGTTTTAATGCTGGAGATCAATAAAGATGAAGGATCATTATTATCGTTACGCTGTGATGCTTCATCTTTATTGATCTCCAGCAATATAAACATGTACATGAATGTATGAACACCTGAGGATGGGCGCAAGCCCGAAACCGGTTGTGTGACAAATAAATAACCTTCTATTGTGACTGGTAGCGGAAATTTTTCTACACCTTATAAAGGAACAGTCACGGAGTTCAGCAGCATCCACTATGGATGTCCTTACGCGAGATGCACTTTGAAGGAAACAGCATCGTTCTTCAGTCTCTCACAAATCCTGGTTCTCTAAACTTCCTCAATAAAATTTTCATAAAAATCGTGTTCAATGGACAGGACATTTCGGTAATATTCTCATAGTTATAGTACCGACCGGTAAAATTGCAGTAGCAAGCTTCTGAAGTGTTTTGAGATCTTTCGTTAATCTGACTTGGTGCGGATTCCAAACACTCGAGAGATATTCGAGACTCTGTGGCACGAGAGTTAAGTATGCTTTTCCTATATGCTGTAGGCAGACTTTTTCATCTTCTTTTAGAAGGCTAAGCCTTGTCTCTACAGCGACAGCCTCCTCTCTCCAGTAGTGCTCTTCATCTCCGTTTATGAAGAAATGGGAATCTCACTGATCCTATTTTTTTTAACATGCAGTTCTCGGTCGTTCCCTCGTTTATTCCCTGTGATCCCGCCTTCCATGAGGCTTAGAGAAAGGAAGTCATGTCTAATTAAGTTCCCAGTGAGTTCTGCTTTGGTTTGGCCGACAACATCCAGTAGTTCTTTCTTCTCTCCTATTTCTTGTAGAACCATCTCATTCGTTTTTCTGTCAGTTCAATCAGTTCTTACAGTTCTTCTCTAGAACCACATCGCATCTTCGAAACGCACTTTTTCTTGCTTTGCTAACATCGTGGTTTAACATCCGTATGTCAGGATACACATACAATTGTCGTTATAAATCATTTCTTAGTGAGAAAGCTGGCGTGCTTGTTCAGCACAAGGTCCCTGTTTTGGAAGGCGCTCTAGGCCAATTCTATTCTTCTTTTGATTTCCTTGGAGCATCTATTGTTTTCTTCCACACCGCTACCGAGATAACAAAATTTGATTACTTTCTGGAATTGTTCACGGCCTATTTTTCTCTCAATCTTACCTCCACCTCCTTTCTTGTCTGTAACCATATTTTTAATTTTGTTATCCCTCAATTTAAGTCGGTCAGTATTTTGTTTAACTCCTCCTCTGAGTCTTCCACGTTGAAATGTCTTCCACAAATCTGGTGCAGTGACGACACGTACCATTAATTTCCACTCTGCTCGTCTTTTCTTGCATTATTGTTACTGCGGCTTCGATGGCCAGAATAAATAAATAAGGTGATAGAGGGAACTCTTGTCTCACTCCCCTTCTGATTTTGCTTCCTTCGTTATATCACTAATTCCAGTTCCGCACTCTGACTTGCCTTTCCTTCCAGCCTAGTACGCTACGGTTTTCCAATAGTCTCCCAATAAACCGCAACGGGCTATTCTCATTTCTTACAACTGATCTTACGTTCTCGTTCCATTTCATGTTGTTTCGCTGCGTTACGCTCAGATATTGAATCGACGTCGCTGAGTAAAGCAGCATACCTCTGATACTGTAATGGGACATAACAGCAATGACACTCCTACGCGCCCTCATTAACTCATATTTAAAGGAAGCTGTCATTCATTACACCAAACTGAAATTTTGTCCAAGTTATGCCAAATACTACTACATTCACTCAACGACAACTCTTTTCCGGTGCACAACTGTGCCGTCAGCAAACAGTTTCAGAACGTTGCCTAAAAGATCGTTTATGTACGTAGAGTATGAAGCTAGTGAACTTACAGAGGTGCTATAATACTTCCTAGAGCCAATCCTATCGTTATCTTTCTCTGATGCATATCCCCTCCCCCCACCCCTTTCGAAGACAACGTAAAGGAAGTCACTGCCAACGTTACTTCTGTCTGTTGCATCCCCCCCTCCTCCCCCCCCCCTCCAGAACAACGTAATGGGTTCTACTACGCAAACGATCTTCGAACCAGTCACTCATCTGAAAGTCTTCTCCACATGTACGGACCTATCAGTCTATAGTGTGGTATAGTGACGAGCGCTTTTCGGTAATCTAGGAACATGAAATCTGTTTGCTCCATCACTCGTAGAATATCGCATGAGAAAAGAATAAGTCTGTTTCGCATGAGCGAAGTTTTTTTAAATCCATGAGGATTTATGGACATCAGTTTTCCTACAAAACTGCTGAGGTAAATGTTCGAAATCTTCAAAGGTATGTTTCTGATTCGAGATTCTGAAATGCTGAATAAGATTTGAGATGCGATTAAATAAGAATATTTTGAACATGTTTGAAACTCTCTCTTGAAGCTTTGCAACAACAGGCTCCAGGAAAAGAATATTACTTCTTGCTAGGTTTTTGCCACGCCTGAGCGAATGTTTTGCCCCCGTTGTGGTAGTGTTATCTAATATTTTCGTTTTGCGGTTGAGATCACTTACCATCTTAAAAGTACAGAACTGCTTCAGCGATTTATAACTCGAGCTTTTCCAGCGCGTGCTTGCAGTTTAAATGCCTATCACCACATTCAATCATTCTGGATTCACCTTTAAAGCTGAAACTTCGACTTCCACGTAATGTTTGGGCAACGCGTTCACCTTGCTCGGGATCAACTCATCAATTCATCCTTCTCGTACTTTCCCAGATACTCTTTTATAAGTCGTCCAGTCCTAAAATCATTCATCATTTTAATTACACAAAAAGTAAACTTTAAGTAGCTCATTGAATACAGTTAAGCACTGATCGTGGCGTTCTATTATACGGACAGGAGAGTGTATCATTTGTCAACGTCCACATGGAATGACGGTCGCCCATCTCCTGACTTATCTGTGCCGTTTTGCAATCCCAAAGCTATACGTCACGCCGTAAACAGATGGACGAGCTCTACAGACCATTTGCGGTATCAGTGTTAAAGATCTGCATTCGTTATGAATGCCAATACTAAATTTTGCTTCAGGGTAGTCACTTACGTATCTTTAATATTAGTTAATTATGTGTGCCATCTGATGTTTAGTACATAGCAAATTAAACACTTGAAAACCCCTTCCCGTAGACTGTGAATAGACAACGGGTACACTATTTTAAACATAAGTCAGTTAGGGATTCCCCAACTATCGGACTCCTTAGCTTCATGTATCACGAATCTATCCCCCAGCGCAATGTCCCAAAAGACTGGAAAAAAGCGCAGGTGACTTCTGTATATAAGAACAATAGAAGAACAGACATTAGTGAGGCAAAGCGGGCTCTGGCTCAATTAAGACCAATTATGCCTAATCAACCCAATCCAGTTAGTTAAGACTAATGGGATTTTAATTGATTTAACCTTGACCTTGAACTTAATTGGGGTATATGAAATGTGTGGGCAAAGGGAGGGTGGAGGCGGGGGGAGTGGAGGCCCCACCCCCTATAACCCCTTTGAAAGCTCTGCCCTTTAGTGATATCACAGCCAAAAGCATTTGTTGTCACCATAATGCACCCATTGTGATACAACTGCGTATTTGCAGTCTAAGCGTGTGTCAGCAGCAGCATCAGCATCATGAAGCGTCAGCAGCAGAGAATCCAGCAGACATAGCAATAATAAGAAGGCAGTCTCATTTGATTGTAATTACAGTGATTACAATGACCAGAGGGTCGTTGATTGTGGAGTTTGTTGAGTTGAGGGTAAAGATGTATGCATACTGTACTGATGCAGGTGCCACCCAACGATGGGCTAAAGGTGTTCATTGAACAGCCTCAATCGCTCTCACGATCGATGACTGCTAGAGGTGCCTACTCGAACTTGCTGGCGCATTTCCACATTTGGTACGGCAAGTAATCTTTCGATTGTGAGAATATGAGGTACACAAGGCAGTGCAACGAAAGTTTGTCTGTCGAGCCATGACAACACCTGTTTCATCTGTTCAGATGGCATAAGGCACTTTAACCTCCATAATGATAATGTGTACTTGTATATGGGGAATAGTATGACATTTGTCATAAACCTCTCTCTCTATAGCTCTATCTCTCTCTATCTACGAACATACCCCGGCCAGTAAACTGTTCTTTATTATTGTATGTACAATGTAGACAATACTGGGATTTTCATCTCCTTCTTCTCCCCCGACAGTGCAGGGAATCGAAACCCAGTACCTCGATCTCTAAAGGAGACTGCTTACAGGACCCATTACTGAGTACTGTTCAAGTGTTTGGGATCCACAGCAGGTTGGATTAAAGGGAGACATCGAAGGAACTCAGAGACCAACAGGTTCGAAAGAAAATTGAAGGAATGCCAGAGGACGAGCATTTTAGCTTTAGAAAAAGTAAAGGCACCACAGAGGCAGCTCTCACGTTGCAGTTGATAACTGTAGCAAGACTAAAAAAAATTCAGACACGTTCATAGAATTCGACAATACCAAATCGTGCAAGACATTCGAAATTCTGAGGAAAATCAGGAGAGCTGGGTAATATACAACATCTACAAGAGCCAAGAGGGAATAACAAGAATGGACGATCAAGAACGAAGTGCTCAGATTAAAAAGGCTGTAGTCTTTAGTCCCTATAGTTCAATCAGTGCATCGAAGAGGCAATGATGGAAATAAAAGGAAGGTCCAAGAGTGGAGTCAAAATTTAAGGTGAAAGGATATCAGTGAAAGGTTCGATGATGACATTGCTATCCTCAGTGAAAGTGGAGAAGAATTACAGAAGCAGCTTGATAGAATGTACAATCTGATGAGATCAGAATATGGACTGAGAGTGAATCGAATAAAGATGAAAGTAATGAGAAATAGCAGAAATGAGAGGGCCGTTGTGGCCGAGCGGTTCTAGGCGCTTCAGTCTGGAACCGCGCGACCGCTACGGTTGCAGGTTCGAATCCTGCCTCGGGCATGGATGTGTATGATGTCCTTAGGTTAGTTAGGTTTAAGTAGTTCTATCAGACTGATGACCACAGATGTTAATTCCCAAAGTGCTCAGAGCCATTTGAACCCTTTTTTTTAGCAGAAATGAAAACAACAAGAAATTTAACATCAGGATTGATAGTCACGAAATAGATGAAGTTAAGGAATTCTCCTACCTAGGTAGCAACATAACCAATGACGGATGTACAAAGGAGGACATCAAAAGCAGATTAGCAATGACAAAAAGGGCATTCCTGGCCAAGAGAAGTCTACTAGTATCAAACATAGGCCTTAATTTGAGGAAGAAATTTCTGAGAACATATGTTTGGAACACAGCATTGTGTGTAGTGAAAAACTGGCTGTGGGAAAACCGCAAAAGAAGAGAACCGAAGCATTTGAGACGTTGTGCTACGGACGAATGGTGAAAATTATCTGGACTGATAGCGTAAGGAATGAGAGGTTCTGAGTAGAAAATCGGAGAGAAAAAGAATATCTGGAAAACACTGACAAGAAAAAGGGACAGAAAGATAGGACGTCATTTAAGACATCAGGGAATAATTTCCATGTTACTACAAGCAGCTGTAGAGGGTAAAAACAGTAGAGGAAGACTGTGTGTCAATGGCCCCGTTTTCTTCGAGGTAATTCATAATGATCGAACGCAATGTATGTTCAAAAATCCTGCTGCATATCGACGTTAACGATATGGGACTGTAATTTAGTGGATTACTCCTACTACCTTTCTTGATTATTGGTGTGACCTGTGCAACTTTCCAGTCTTTGGGTGCGGATGTTTCAACCGCGAAATGTGCGAGAATCAACATCCAAAGGAAAGGAGTGATTTCATTGACGACTTTTAAGCCGCCCTCTGACGCCTTTTCGCGTCGATGCCGCGGGGTGTCCGAAATATTTTCCTCGGTCAGCGCATGTATTTCAACGCTGGGTGTCGCCTTTCTGGCCTCTATCGGATAGACGTCAACAGAAGGGATGAACTGTGGTTACGAGGGGACGTGAGTAACTTCCCATCGTGTGAGACATCCACGGTGGCGTGGGGCAGAACTGTAGTGAAATTTGATGCCAATGTGACATCACTAACTCACCTTACTCGTTACGTAAATTTCTCAGCTTTTGTCTTTTTATCGCGTGTGTCAATACCCTGCTGTCTGGTGCATCGTCATGCTCAAAGGTGAGGGCGCAAGGCCCCTTGCTTTAGCATCGTTACGGAGAAAAATTTCAGACTTCTGCGTCGCATTGGGAAACTTTCACGGGGTTTCGAAATAGTTATCCTTTAATTCTGTATCGAAATGTAGTCATGACATTAATGCACTCAGTATGTATGCTAAAACCCATTCAAAAAAAAGGAGGGAGGGTTCCCAAGCAAGCAATGAAGAGACGTCCCCGAAGTGCCTCTTCCGTGTTTCGAATGACGCACGCTGCGTTATACCGGTCGAACTGGAGGCGGTGCCTCGGTACATTTCCCTTGCGCTATACCGGTTTTCCTTCTGGTATAGAGTCACAACAACTCTGCGATGACGACCGAGCGTCCTTACTGGCGCGTCCCGTCTATTTCTGCATCCTTACGTAAGCGCCGTTGCACAACACAGGCGGCCAAAGCCGAGGCACATCAGTTTTGTTGAATGTTCGTTGATTCCCTCTTCGGAGCGCGATTCGGTTACTGCTTAACTAGTGGTTGTCTTTGAGATGAGTGGACCTCAGTTCGGGAAAGGATGAGGAGGAGATTTACCGTGGCTTCTTGAAGAAACGTTCTGACAATTCATCTAACGTGATTTAGGCGAACCACGAGAAACTAAACCAATGTAACGTCATAGAATTCCATGTAATTTTTTTTTTATCTGTGCTGTTCCAATTTCGCCGTGCGGCCATTAGCAAGTGATATAGCTCTGACGTAGCGTATGTCAGAATCTAAAAATCTTGTGGTATGTATACACGACGTCGACGTACCATATGTTTGCTGTTTTAACTTTGTCAACGTTTTTAACATGAATCCGTCGACTCATTATGCGTGTACTCCGCATACATAAAGACTGAGGCACTTCAAATCAAAACAACTCCTATTGTGTACGCTGTCTACATGACAACTAGATGATTGAACTACCTCACTTGTCATGTCGACAGTGTATTCGAACAGTGAGTTGCTGAGTTTAGAAGTAACTCAGCTGTCATGTAGACAGTGAGTCAGTGTAATTCATGTTAAAGATGCCAACAACGTTGACAGAACTGACGTACAGATACGATGATGTGTATACACATCAGAAGATAAACTGTGGCATCTGCTAAAGCACGTTTATAACACTTGATAATGCCCACAGCCACGCGGGGTAGCTGAGCGGTCAGAGGCGCCTTGTCACGGTCCGCGTGGCTCCCCCCGTCGGAGGTTCGAATCCTGCCTCGAGCATAGGGATGTGTGTTGTCCTTAGTGTAAGTTACTTTAAGTTAGATTAAGTAGTGCGTAAGCTTAGGGACCGATGACCACAGAAGTTTGGTTCCATAAGACCTTACGACGAATTTCTAATTTCCAATAATGCCCACAGGCAGAAATTACAATAGTGAAAATAAATAACTTTTACAGCCAGAGGTGACTATGATGTCATTTACAAAATTTTGCATGACTATCAACCTCATCCACGAGAAGTTGATAAATTCCTATTCGCATACGTACAACAGTTTTCTAATGTCAGAGACGTACCTAGAAGCTTGCTGAAATCTATGGTAGTTGCAGGAACTAGGTGGGTTCGTGCCAATAATCTAACAAACCTCTGGATTACCGTTAGTTTTCCGGAGAAAACATTATCAACACGCTATCAAAGAAGCTATTGAACGATGTCTAACAAGTCAGGCTAGTTAATTGCTGACCAGCTTAAAATACATAAGAACAGAAAGAAAGAATTGGAGGAGTGCTGGACCAAGGTCAATATGGCTTCAGAAAGGTAGAACGTTTCAGAGAAGCAGCTCTAGCTCTAATGTTACATTAAGTAATGGACTCCATACTTAAGAAGTATCAGTATGCCTTCCTACATTTATTTACCTAGAAAAACTTTCTATCGTGTAAGATAAAAAAAAGGATTTCTGAGAAGAGTGCGGATAAAGTGTACAAAAGGTGAATTATGTAAATCTAGGATGCTAAATTGAGAGTAATGAAAACATAAGAGCAAGAGAAAAATTTCGATTTAAAAAAAGCATTAGGCAGGGCTGTGGCTTGTCACCATTGTCGTTCAATTTGTAAAAATAAGAACCGATTTAGGAGGTAAAGAAAATAAAACTTTAAGGGGATTATACAACGAAGATGAGGATCACAAACACGTTGCAGGCATTATGTAATAGGGTGAACGATACAGCAACAATCATATGTGTTTTGTGGAATACGCCACAGTTTATATAAAGCAGCCTTCAACCAGAAGCTTGTTTTAAACAGCACACAGCTTTCCTATTGGAGGTGATGTGTTCTTGCATTCCTCGACCACTGAATTCATTCACTCACAGTCACCTATGGGGAAGCTATATTCCATTGTGGAAGGAGCAGGTACATAGCATAGGCTTTTGTTATGATTAACTAGTAAACACCCGATTCCTTAAAGAATCTACGTCCCATGTATAAAACAGTTGTAAACTTCTACTTGCTTTACACGTGAGTTATTGTGCTAAATATTTTACATTAAACATATACGCGAGATAAAGTTTAGAAAAGGCATGAAACTTAATGTAAATTTTGTTGCAAACCACTAAATGCTCTGCCGGCCGCGGTGGTCTAGCGGTTCTAGGCGCTCAGTCCGGAACCGCGGGACAGCTACGGTCGCAAGTTCGAATCCTGCCTCGGGCATGGATGTGTGTGATGTCCTTAGGTTAGTTAGATTTAATTAGTTCTGAGTTCTAGGCGAGTGATGACCTCAGACGTTACGTCGCATTGTGCTCAGAGCCATTTGAACCATTTGAACCAGCCACTAAATGCTCTCATTCTCAAATACTAGATGAATATAGTCTAGGTATTGGCGCGCGCTGGGTTTCTACACAGTTTTTAAGTGTACTACTTGTCTTTCTGTGTTAAACATGTAAGATACGATTGCATATCTCGAGAGTAGATAATGATAGCATTCTGAATTTTTAAATTCGGCCAGTAACTACACGGAATATTGAAAATGAAAGATTTGTTGCCCTTGGAAGCCATTAAATAGGCAACCAGCAATTGGGACCATGGACCATGAGCCGGGTTAACCGTTTACACTATTGGCCATTAAAATTGCTACACCACGAAGATGACATGCTACAGACGCGAAATTTAATCCACAGGAAGAAAGAAGGTGCTGTGATATGCAAATGATGGTGAAGAGCATTCACACAAAGTTGGCGCTGGTGGCGACACCTACAACGTGCCGACATGAGGAAAGTTTCCAACCGATTTCTCATACACAAACAGCAGTTGACCGACGTTGCCTGGTGAAACGTTGTTGTGATGCCTCGTGTAAGGAGGAGAAATGCGTACCATCACGTTTCCGACTTTGATAAAGGTCGGATTGTAGCCTATCGCGATTGCGGTTTATCGTATCGCGACATTGCTGCTCGCGTTCGTCGAGATCCAATGACTGTTAGCATAATGTGGAATCGGTGGGTTTAGGAGGGTAACACGGAACGCCGTGCTGGATCCCAACGGGCTAGTATCACTAGCAGTCGAGATGACAGGCATCTGATCCGCATAGCTGTAACGGATCGTGCAGCCACGTCTCGATCCCTGAGTCAACAGATGGGGACGTTTGCAAGACAACACCCACCTGCATTAACAGTTCGACGACGTTTGCATCAGCATGGACTATCAGCTCGGAGACCATGGCTGCGGTTACCCTTGACGCTGCATCACAGACAGGAGCGCCTGTGATGGTGTACTCAACGACGAACCTGGGTGCACGAATGGCAAAACGTCATTTTTTCGGATGAATCCAGGTTCTGTTTACAGCATCATGATGGTCGCATCCGTGTTTGGCGACATCGCGGTGAACGCACATTGGAAACGTGTGCTGGCGTATCACCCGGCGTGATGGTATGGGGTGCCATTGGTTACACGTCTCGGTCACCTCTTGTTCCCATTGACGGCACTTTGAACAGTGGACGTTACATTTCAGATATTTTACGACCCGTGGCTCTACCCTTCATCCGATCCCTGCGAAGCCCTACATGTCAGCAATATACTGCATACCGCATGTTGCAGGTCCTGTACGGGCCTTTCTGGATACAGAAAATGTTCGACTGC
Source organism: Schistocerca americana (assembly GCF_021461395.2). Lineage (NCBI taxonomy): Eukaryota > Metazoa > Arthropoda > Insecta > Orthoptera > Acrididae > Schistocerca > Schistocerca americana. The sequence continues at coordinate 401,842,177 of NC_060126.1, read as the reverse complement.
TGCCCTCGCCACCACATTCTCCAGACCTCTAAGCAACTGAAAACGTGTGGTCAATGGTGGCCGAGCAACTGGCTCGTCACAATACGCCAGTCACTACTCTTGATGAACATGTTGAAGCTGCATGGGCAGCTGTACCTGTACACGCCATCCAAGCTCTGTTTGACTTAATTCTCAGGCGTATCAAGGCCGTTATTAGGGCCAGAGGTGGTTGTTTTGGGTACTGACTTCTCAGCATCTATGCACCCAAATTGCGTGAAAATGTAATCGCATGTCAGTTCTAGTATAATATATTTGTCCAATGAATACCCGTTTATCATCTGCATTTCTTCTTGGTGTAGCAATTTTAATGGCCAGTAGTGTAGGTGAACGTAACAGTTTCGTCATCGGTTCAGCTGGAGCAGAGGCACCAGTCCACTCCACGTAAACACAGCCCACACCATTATGGAGCCACCACCATGTTTCACGGTGTCTTGTTGACAACTTGGTTGTGTGGATTCGTGCGGCCTGCGCCATAGTCATACCCTCCCATCAGCTCTTACCAACTGAAATACGGATTCATCTGAGTACGAGCGCGCCATCGTATTCAAGTCATCTAGGGTGGAACCGATATGGTCACAATCCCAGGTGAGGCCCTGCAGATCGTCTGCTGCCGTAGCACATTAACGCCAAATTCCGCCGTATGTCCTAACGGATAGCCTCGCGTCGTATATTCCACATAGATTTCTGAGATTATTTCACGCAGTGATGCTTGTCTGTTAGCACTGACAACTCCAGGCAAACACCGCTGCAGTCGTTCGTGAAATGAAGACTGTCGGCCACTGCGTTGTCCATGGTGAGAGATAATGCCTGAAACTTGGTTCGTTGGTTTATTTGGCGAGAGGCAACCAAATAGTGAGGTTATCAGTCCCATCGGATTAGGAAAGAGTAGGGATGGAAGTCGGTTGCGCCCTTTCGAAGGAACCATCCTGAGGTGATTTAGGAAAATTACGGAAAACCTAAATCAGGATGGCCGGACGCGGGTTAGAACCGTCATGTTTCCGAATGCGGTTCTAGTATAATAATCACTGCGCCACCTCGCTCGATCTGAAATCTGGTATTCTCAGCACATTCTTGACACTGCGGGTCTCTAAATATTGAATTCCCTAATGATTTCCGAAGTGGAATGTCCTATGCGTCTAGCTCCAACTACCATTCCGCATTCAAAGTCTGTCACTTCCCTTCCTGCGGACATAATCATGCCGGTAAACTATTCACATGAATCACCCAAATACGAATGATAGCTCCGCCCTTTTATATCTTGTGTACGCGATGCTACCGCCATCTTTATATGCTCTTATCGCTATCCCATGTGTTCTGTCACCTTAGTGTATAGCGGTACAACGGACTTTTGGAACTCAAACCCTCCGTTTTGTGAAGGTATTTCGCGTACTGTGCCAATCATAAGTTGTCCCTGTATGTTTTTTGTTTCTATTGGAGGAAGCATATATTTAGGCCATGAACTATTTTCGTTCACATTGGCACATCTTCGAAAGCCAGGCAACATCTTCCAAAGCCAGGACAACGCTATTAATTGCTACAGTGGGATAAACTACACTGATGCGCCAAAGAAACTTGTATAGGCATGTGTATTCAAATACAGAGATATGTAAACAGGCAGAATACGGCGCTGCAGTCGGCAACGCCTATATAAGACAAGTGTCTGGCGCAGTTATTACATCGAGTACCTACAATAGCAGCTTATCGAGATTTAAGTGAGTTTGAACGTGGTGTTATAGCGATGGGACGTAGAATCTCTGAGGTAGCGATGTGTGGCAATTTTCGGTTGCGACCATTTCACGAGTGTACCGTGAATATCAAGAATCCGGTAAAACGTCAAATCTTCGACATCACTGCGGCCGGAAAAAGATGTTGAAGGAACGGGACCAACGACGATTGCAGAGAACCGTTCAACGTGACGGATGTGCAGCACTTCCGCAGATTGGTCCAGATTTCAATGCTGTGCCATCAGCAAGTGCCAGCGTGCGAAACATTCAACGAAACATCATGGATATGGGCTTTCGGAGGCGAAGGTTCACTAGTATTCCCCGATGACTGCACGGCACAAAGCTTTACGCCTCGCCTGGACCCGTCAACACCGACATTGGACTGTTGATGTCTGGAAACATGTTGCCTGGTCGGGCGAGTCTCGTTTCGAATTGTATCGAGCGGATGGGCGTGTGCGACTATGGAGACACCTTCATGAATCCATGGACCCTGCATGTCAGCAGAGGACTGTTGAAGCTGGTGGAGGCTCTGTAATGGTGTGGGGCGTGTAACTTGGAGTGGTATGAGACCCCTGATACGTCTAGATACGACCCTGACATATGAAACGTAAGCATCCTGTCTTATTACCTGCAGCCATTCATGTTCGTTGTGCTTTCCGGCGGACTTAGGCAATTCCACCAAGAGAATGCGGCACTCCACACGTCTAGAATTGATAGAGATTGGCGCCAGGAAGACTCTTCTGAGTCTAAACACTTCCGTTGGCCATTAAACTCCCCAGACAAGAACATTATTAAGCATCTCTTGGATTCCTTGCAACGTGCTGTTCAGAAGAGATCTCCACCCTCTCGGACTTAAGTATTATGAACAGCCCTGCAGGATGCATGGTGTCAATTCCCTCCTGCACTGCTTCCGACATTAATCGAGTCCATGTCACGTGCGCCGGCCGAAGTGGCCGTGCGGTTAAAGGCGCTGCAGTCTGGAACCGCAACACCGCTGCGGTCGCAGGTTCGAATCCTGCCTCGGGCATGGATGTTTGTGATGTCCTTAGGTTAGTTAGGTTTAACTAGTTCTAAGTTCTAGGGGACTAATGACCTCAGCAGTTGAGTCCCATAGTGCTCAGAGCCATTTGAACCGTTTGAACCATGTCACGTGCTGCTGCGGCGTTTCTGCGTACTCGCGAGGACCCAAACGATATAAGGCAGGTGTACCAGTTTCTTTGGCTCTTCAGTATGTATACAAAGGACTTTCTCTATCAGAGTTACAAAAATGGTATTCCAAAACCAGATGCCAGTTGGTTGTAGTTTTCGCCATTAAAAAAGAGTGCCTGCATTTTGGCAGCAACAGTGAAATAATGACACTGGGAGTGCAGAAATATTTCTTTAATAAGAATAAACGTGGGATGGTGGCTGCGAGGACAGGCTTGAGCAAACTAATTCATCTGATGTCCGTACGTGTGAAAAATGTTTTGAGACCTGTAAAAATGAATATCACTTACGTTTCTGCTTTCTCTCTCTCTCTCTCCATCCGAAAAAGCTACAGGAAGCCCCACGGTACCGACCGACCGCCTTGTCATCCTCAGCCAAAGGCGTCACTTGATGCGGATATGAAAGCGCATGTGGTCAGCACACCTCTCTCCCGATCGTTGTCAGCTTTCGTGATCGAAGCCTCGACTTTTGAATCAATTAGCTAGTCAATCTCTGAGTCACTTGGATGACATCTGCTATTTAAGATATGTGAAGTAAACTTGAGTTTGAAGCTGAGGGACCCGCACATCTGCAACTTCACAATCACGCAGCCAGAACAACCCCTGACGACTGCTTGTACGAATCGTCTTATCTCACCATGTCCGTCCCGACAGCTGAGTGGTCAGCATGTCGGACTGCCGTCCTACGGGCCCGGATTCGATTCCCGGCTGGATCGGAGATTTTCTCCGCTCAGGGACTGGGTGTTGTGTTGTTCTAATCATCGTCATTTCATCCCCATCCAGCGCGCAGGTCGCCCAATGTGGCGTCGAATGTAATAAGACCTGCACCAAGGCGGCCGGACCTGCCCCGCAAGGGGCCTCCCAGCCAATGACGCCAAACGCTCATTTCCACTTTTCCGTCTCGCCATGACTGTCTGACAGCTTGGCTGCAGCTAATCAACATCCATATATACACTCCGCAAGCCACCGGGAGGTGCGTGGTAGAGGGTACCCTGTACCACTACTCGTCAAATGGTTCAAATGGCTCTGAGCACTATGGGACTCAACTGCTGAGGTCATTAGTCCCCTAGAACGTAGAACTAGTTAAACCTAACTAACCTAAGGACATCACAAACATCCATGTCCGAGGCAGGATTCGAACCTACGACCGTAGCGGTCTTGCGGTTCCAGACTGCAGCGCCTTTAACCGCACGGCCACTTCGGCCGGCCCACTACTCGTCATTTCCTTTCCTGTTCCACCCGTAAAGAAGAGAAAAGCGATGTCTTTGTGCCTCAGTACGAGTCCTGGTTTCTCTTATCATGGTGGTCCTCACGCGAAATATACAATGGCGGCAGTAGAATCACACTACAATTACTTTCAAGCTCCGTTTCTGTAAGTTTTCTGGATAGTGTTCCTCGAAAAGGACGTCGCCTTTCCTCCAGGGATTCCCATTTAAATTCCCGAAGATCTCTGCCTCTGAACTGCTTCGACGACATCCTTCAATCCCAGACACTCGATCAGAATTCAACTAGTGTCCTATATGCTGGCTCCTTTACAGACGAACCACACTTTCCTAAAATTCTCCCAATAAACCGAAGTCGGCCATTCGCCTCCCCTACCACAATCCTCAGATGCTCGTGCCATTTCATATCGCCTTGCAACGGTACGCTAACGCGCCACTGTATCAAAAAGCACACTACTAACGTCGTATTCTAACATTTTAGGTTTGTTTTCCCTATTCATCTGCATTAACTTACATTTTTCCACATTTAGATCTAGCTGCCATTCGTCACGCAACTTAGAAATTTTGTCTAAGTCATCTGGAACCCTCCTACAGTGACTCAGCGAAGTCACCTTCCCGTACAGCAGAGCATCGTCAGCAAACAGACTGGTGCTCATCCTGGCCAGCAGGTCGTTCATGTCCATAGAAAATAACAGCGGTCCTATCACACTTCTCTGGGGTACCCCTGGCTATGCGGGATAAACGCTTTCTTCAAGCGCACGGCACATGAATCTGCGCAACGTTACTGACGTTTGGAACCGGCAACACTGCAATTCCCATTCGTGCCTGGACCTGCGCGAACCACCCTGTTTCCTGAATCGAACTTCAGTAATGCACAAGGTTCCCTCTGCCATGCATCATATGGTGGCTTGCGAATTATGTATCTAGATGTAGATGAACTCGGGGCAGTGTCTCAGTGAGTGTCTCAGAAGTGAGCTACACTAGCCGCTAAGAAGAGCCAAAGTGCACACTATAAAATTTGCAAGATATGTTATTCACCCTTCACTGGATTTAGCATTATACCAGGATATAAGGCAGCAACGGATCACCAATTTAGTACTGGAGGGCAGCGTGGAGGGTAAAAATCGTAGACGGAGACCAAGAGATGAATACACTAAGCAGATTCAGAAGGATGTAGGCTGCAGTAGGTACTGGGAGATGAAGAAGCTTGCACAGGATAGAGTAGCATGGAGAGCTGCATCAAACCAGTCTCTGGACTGAAGACCACAACAACAACAACAACAACAACAAGGCAGACAGGTGCAAGCGAACAATGATTGCCAAGCACAGTCTTCATTCTTCAGTTAAGTATTGCAGAAATTTATATCAATGATTCTACATTGTTACTAATCAGTGTTGCTATCTATTGTTGCCATAGCTGTTGCCTAACCCCATTTGACACTGTGACGAAATTGTTTAGCTGCTGAGTGTCAACAAGGCACAACATAATAGAAACTTCTCTTCCTGCTACACTTATATATTTGACTCCACGTGCTTTTGGTGAATATTAGTCACCTTCAGGTAGACTCAATTCTATAACGACTCTACCACTTGCTCACTTTTGGCCGTAATGGGTCAAACGTTCCGTTAGTCTAGGAAGGAAGATATATCTTAGCTTCCCGGCTGCGAAAAGGTCATTAGAATCTGGGCGTAATCTCAGATTGTGGAGGGATGGAGAAGAAAATCTGCCGTGACAGTGATAAACATTCATCAGTTTGAGAAAACTAAGAGAAATATATGGTTCAAATGGCTCTGAGCACTATGGGACTTAACATCTATGGTCATCAGTCCCCTAGAACTTAGAACTACTTAAACCTAACTAACCTAAGGACAGCACACAACATCCAGTCATCACGAGGCAGAGAAAACCCCTGACCCCGCCGGGAATCGAACCCGGGAACCCGGGCGTGGGAAGCGAGATCGCTACTGCACGACCACGAGCTGCGGACAGAGAGAAATATAGATCTGGATGGACGTACGGGGACTGATGCCCGATCTTTCCGAATATGAATTTAATTCGGTTTCAGAAGGAACCATCAAGAAGTCAAAGGCAAAGTTACCCACTGCGGCAGGTTGTTCAAGCGAGACCAAAGATGTGATAGCTGAAGATATCTAGGAACGATGGAAATTAGGTGAGACCGGCAGTGCTACACAGTACGTCCATAACTTAAAGTGATTTCGTAAACAAACTTGTTCATCTGTTAACACTGGATCAGCTCTCTTTCGTTCGGCTGTCATTTATATTTGTTACTCTCTGTTCGAGTGAACGTAGGGTGGCGATAGTTCATCGCCTACGAATAGAACATCGATAATGAAATCCGTATCGGAAGCTGTTCGCAGAATACAGCAACGTAACAGCCCAAAAATCTTTTTTCAAATGTCTCACGTGGGCTAATGACGGGATTATCCGACTGTTCGTACTATAAGCAAGCATCCCGAGCGTACTCTACTGTTTTTTTTCTTTCACTTTCGCCTTTAGATATTATTTCACTCAACAAATTCGAGATAATTAATTTGTCGAAAGAAACAGTAGGGTTACCGTCACCAGTCATTGTTTATTTATATCCACAAAGCGTTTCGAAGGTTTAAACCTCCATCATCAGGTGGATTTACATGAGTTAGTGCATGTGTTGTTCTGCTACATATCCTTTCTACTTCCAGTTAATGTTTCTGTTTTGCTGTATGTTCTCTGCGCCTAGCAATTTCCAGACACCATCTTTGTTTACAAAGTATGACACTTTGTGTGTCGGCCGCTGTGGCCGAGCGGTTCCAGGCGCTTCAGTCTGGAACCGCGCGACTGCTACAGTCGCAGGTTCAAATCCTGCCTCGGACATGGATGTGTGTGATGTCCTTTGGTTAGTTAGGTTTAAGTAGTTCTAAATTCTATGGGACTGATGACCTCAGATGTTATGGCCCATAGTGCTCAGAGCCATTTGAACTACTTGAACACTTTATGTGTGATGTATGACAACAGAGAAAGGAGCCTGTGACTACCGGAGGGAATTGTATTTTAGTTATGTTATTTTCACATTTAGATATATTTTAGTTTTTAATCAAAAATCTCCCCAAAACTATATTCTGAAATATTGTTTTTGTTTTTCCACTAGACAGTGCCACAGGTTACCAAAAAAAATGGCTCTGAGCACTATGGGACTCAACTGCAGAGGTCGTTAGTCCCCTAGAACTTAGAACTAGTTAAACCTAACTAACCTAAGGACATCACAAACATCCATGCCCGAGGCAGGATTCGAACCTGCGACCGTAGCGGTCTTGCGGTTCCAGACTGCAGCGCCTTTAACCGCACGGCCACTTCGGCCGGCCGCAGGTTACCCCAGGGTCATAACACAACATACGTAAACCTACCTGATGATGGTGGTTTAAACCATCGAAACGCGTTGTGGACGGAAATAAATAGAGATTGGTAATAACAAAATTGTTGTTTTATTCGATATGAGTAAGAGTCACGGTAAAGCCTAACCTAAAAACAGTTTCGCGTTTAATGATAATTAATTTAGCGAATCCATCCAATGGTACGCATTCAGCACACACACATTTGCCTTCGAATCATTTGATTCCTCACCTATGGAGGACAAAAACGCAAACAGCGAAATAAAGTCCGCACCCGAGGTGGTATACGAACTGGCGACCTCTGCATTACGTGGCAGCGAGACAAACCCGACAGCAGGAAGTCTCTTCCCATCACTTGGGAAACCGCGCTTGTCAAAATAATCTACCGCCGAGAGAGTGCTGTCCCAGAGTATCCACAGACAACTGTCGTATCAGGGCCTTATAGCCGGAGCGGGTCCCATATCCACAAGAAGCGCGGGCAAAAATTGGAGGTGTGGTTGAATGTATGGAGATCCGTACCCACGAATCTTCTCTCGCCTTATGTCTTTTCTCCTCGTCCTTCTTTGAAGGGAGCAACCATGATGTTGCGCATCTGGCTACAAGCGACCTCCCTAATCCCCCTACCCCCTCCCCTCGCCTCTTCCCCACCTCTCACCTCTCTTTCCCGCGCCATTATACTGATAACCGCTTTCTAGAGAGAGAGAGAGACAGAGAGAGAGAGAGAGAGAGAGAGAGACGTGATTCCCAGGTGCAGTGGTTCGAAGAGTAGCCAGACAAGTTCGGAAACTGCGCAAGAGTTTTAAGTAGAATGGAGCACGGAACCTCTTACTTGCTTTAAATCTCTGTTTTAAAGGCCCGCTATGAATGGTTTAGGACTTGATAAACTCATTTTAAGACTGTAATTAAGGGCTTATCTCCCTTAGTGACCTCGTATTGCGGCCCATTACTGGCAAGAACATAAACTACTTTGTAAACGTGATAAAAACCTAAGAAAAATGGCCACGGATTTTTATAGGACTGTTTACGAATCACGCCTCATTCAAGAGCACGGTACAAAGTGGTTCGGGTTCGATTCCCGGCGGGGTCAGGGATTTTCTCTGCCTCGTGATGGCTGGGTGTTGTGTGCTGTCCTTAGGTTAGTTAGGTTTAACTAGTTCTAAGTTCTAGGGGACTTATGACCACAGCAGTTGAGTCCCATAGTGCTCAGAGCCATTTCAACCATTTTTGAACAAAGTGGTTCGTAAACAAAACTCTATAATCAGTGTATGGTCTGATCTGTTTTTGCTATGGACTTTGAGTTCATCTCAGAGCGCCACACTATAACAGATCGTGTTTCAAGACCACATGAGATGTACTCAGATTTATAGCTTATTCTGCCTTTAAATTGAAATGGTTGCGCACAGTATCATATTACATTCTAAAAATATCTCATTAAGGCGAAGTGAGAGTGTTCTCAACAAAAATCACGTAGCGTAAAGTAGGCTCTCGATTAATTTAAATTGTGGCACTTACAGTGAAACTTAACGGAACGAACCTCATTGCTGCGGTGAGTTAAAGAGTTTTGTCCTTAAAGTAACAGGGCAGTAACATCGTGCAACCGTAGGATAGATCGCTTGTTATCTGTTAAGAGATGATGCTTAGGTACTATCTCAAGACTTATTCATGTTGATAGATTTTGATGGTTGTTAAACTTTCTTGTATAGATTGCTTTCTTGGTGGTGCGTATGGTAGTTCAGAGGGTGTTTCGCAGTTAGAAAGAAAACGGTTTTGGGAAAATAGTGTCAGAGAGTGATTGTGCTCTGTCGTAAAAACATTCCTCTTCTACACAAGTCTAAATATTCTCCACATGGAATAAAAAGTAGATGATTTGGCGAGGTTCAAAAGTCTGACCTCCCTAAAAAGTGGAAATTTATTGGCCACCCTTGTCCAATCCTAGCGTATGTTCTGTTCTAACGCTAAATACAAAGCACTCAGCCTCTATTTTCTCTTCAGGAAATAGATTTCACTCTAGCAGCGTTGTTAAGAACAGCCATTATGAATTTTGTTTTGCTGTAAATAAATGCAACGACTGCCAAATCTACTTCATTAATATTGAGACCAGATGCAATTTTTCTGTAAACGATCGGTCATTTACTATCTTTCAGTGCCCAACAGCGAGAAAACTGATGTGGCGTTACGACTTACGTGAAAGAACCATCATTTGATGGAACGTTTCCTTCCTATGATGCGACATCCAGTGTTGCATGACCTTCGAACAGTAACCCTCTGTGTACCATACTGTAACTTCATGATATGAATGCCGTGTAAATTGGACTACAAGTATTTCGACCTTTTTTCAGATCAATTCAGTCGACGCACGAAGGAGTGTCAAGACTGCCAGAATTTAAAAACGACCAACACACATTGAAGACCCTTCTGAGACTGCAGGCGTAATGGCCAGATTAAACAAAAGAGATGATGTTTATGCATTACCGCTAAAATTATTCATGTTGATAGATTTTGATGATTGTTAAACTTCTTCTTACAACATGCGCAGATGGTTTTGGCGAATAAAGACGTCTTTGTCTCAAACGCAGCTGAAACGTGGACGATAAACAGTTCAAGCGAGAGGATAAGAAAAGTTTTTCAAATGCGGTGTTACAGTATGTTGAAGATTAGATGGGTGGGTCGAATAGCTGACGAGAAGATATTGAATGGAAATGGGTAAAATACATTTATGGAAACCTAAAACAAATGATCAGTTGATAGGTCACATCGCGAGGCATCAAGGAAACGTCAATGTGCTAATTGAAGGATTAAAATGGCAGAGAATGCAATAAGCAGGGTCAAGTTGCTGTAGATTACAGCATTTCTGCAGAGATGAAGAGCCTTGTACAGGACAAAACAGCGTTCAGGTCTGCGTCAGACAAGTCTTCGGACTGAAGACCATAACAGCAATAGATCACTTTACTTATAACTGCGTTTCGGCTGCTGGTATTGTCACATCATCACTCAGAAATTATATGTAGAGCAGTTGAACGGAATGGACAGTGTCCTGAAAGGAGGATATAAGATGAACATCAAAAAGAGGATAATGGAATGTAGTCGAATTAAATCAGATGATGCTGAGGGAATTAGATAAGGAAATGAGACGCTTGAAGTAGAAGATGAATTTTGCTATCTGGGAAGCTAAATAACTGATGACGGTCGAAGTAGAGAGGATATAAACTGTAGGATGGCTACTGCAAAGAAAACGTTTATGAAGCAAAGAAATTTGTTAACATCGAGTACAGATTTAAGTGTCAAGAAATTCCGTCTGAAAGTGTTTGTATGGAGTGTAACTATGTATGGAAGTGAAACATGGACGAAAATAAAAAATGGCTCTGAGCACTATGGGACTCAACTGCTGTGGTCATAAGTCCCCTAGAACTTAGAACTACTTAAACCTAACTAACCTAAGGACAGCACACAACACCCAGCCATCACGAGGCAGAGAAAATCCCTGACCCCGCCGGGAATCGAACCCGGGAACCCGGGCGTGGGAAGGGACGAAAATAGTTTGGACAAAAAGAGAATAGAAGGCTTCGAAACGTGGTGCTGCAGAAGAATGCTGAAGATTAGATGGGTGGATCACGCAACTGAATAGGATTGGGGAGAAGAGGAATTTGTGGCACAACTTGACTAGAAAATGAGATCGATTGGTAAGACACGTTCTGAAGCATCAAGGGATCACTAGTTCAGTATTGGAGGGAAGTGTGGCGGGTAAAAATCGTAGTGTCATACCAAGAGATGAATACACTAAGCAGATTCAGAAGGATGTAGGTTGTAGTAGTGACTCGGAGATGAAGAGGCTTGCACAGGACAGAGTAGCGTGGAGAGCTGCATCAAACCAGTCTCTGGACTCAAGACCACAACAACAACAACAAATGAGTCTTAGTTTCAACGCCCCAATTGGGCACAGATTTTATTGAAACCAGTATGGAATGTTAAGCGTGCAGGGTAAAAATCGTAGTGTGAGACCAAGAGATGAATACACTAAGCACATTCAGAAGGATAAAGGTTGTAGTGGTGTCTCAGAAATGAAGATGCTTCCACAGGATAGTGTAGCGTGGAGAGCTGTTCAAAACAGTCTCTTGACTGAAGACCACAACACCAAATGAGTCTCAGTTTCAACGCCCCAATTGGGCACAGATTTTATTGAAACCAGTGTAGAATGTTGTTTGACATGGTGGTGGCTATAGTCGAAACATCGTTATAAATAAAGAAATACTTTAAGGGATCTACACGGCTTTATTGCTAAAAATGCAGACATGCAAGAAATTTATTCATTAATAAGTAATATGCGTTTAAGACTCCGCGTACCTGCTGAACAATTTATACATTTATGGAGGCTTAAACAATGCCTGATGTATCTATAATAAAGGCTTTAAACTGGAATTATCTTCAAGGAACGTATCCATTCACTGGAGGCTTCGAGAAACTGGGATTAAGTTTTTGCACCGTGCAGAGAATCGTGGAGAAAGGTTTCCTGCTCGTTAATGCGAGTTTCGGCAGTAAATTCTGCAGCGGAGGGGAAGAATGTCAATAGTAGGCAACTGTTGTAGCGCGGCGCGCCGGCGACTCGGAGACAGTGGTGTGAGTCGGCTGGCGGGGTGGGGTGAGGCGGTGGTGGGGGGTTCCCTAGCGGCAGGAGGGGTGGCGCGGCGCTGGAGGGGCGGCGCCGCTGCAATGTAAACAAAAACAAGCGGCGCTGCCCGGCGCGGCTCGGCGCAGCGAAAATCGATAGCAGCCGTGGAGTCGCGACGGCAAGAGGAGGAGGAGGAGGAGGAGGAGGAGCTGTGCAGCCAGCCAGCCCCCAGGCACGGCACTAACCTGTGCAGCGCCGCAGCCCGCTGGGCGTAGGCCATCTGCGCCTGGGGCGGCATGCCGCCGCGCTCCAGGTGCACCACCGTCTCCATGGGGCGCCGGCGCCGCGCTCACGACACACGACACCACACGACCATGCTCGCTGACACGCTAGCTGCTGCTGCGGCTGGCACGGCGGCGGCGGCGGCACCTCGCCGGCGGCGGCCGGCTGCGGCTACGGCTGCTGTCGCTGCTGCTTTCGGGACGCCGCCGCGGACACAGACGACGGCGGGGGCTGCGCGGAGCGTCGGCGTCGGCGTCGCGGCCTCGGTACTCGGTAGTCATGGGCGGCCCGGCGAGTGCTGGGGGCGCGGTGCTGCGCTGCGGGCCGCGGTTGCCGGGGCCCGAGCGGAGCGGGCGCGTCGCGGAAGCGCCGGCCGGCCCGCGGCCCGCGGGAGGGCGTGGCGCGGCGTGGCGGGGGGCGGGGAAGGGACGGAGCGGGGCGGGGAGGGGAGGGGACCGCGCGCCGGCCAGGGGTGGGGGGAGCCGGCCGCGCTGGCGCCCGGCCCGGCAGCGCGCACTGCGGCCGGCGGCTGCGAGGCAGGTGGCCGGCGTCTGATGGCGCCAGGGGCGGCGAGTGACGGTCACGTCTGTCGCCAGTGCATCCACAATACTCTGCCCGCTGCAGGCCAGGGAATTTCGCCACTGCGCTGAAATACAGCAGCCTGGTCGCACGTGTCGGACCGTGGCCTGTTTCCAGCTTTTGCTGTTCATCTTCTGACGATTTGCATTCATTCATGAGGATGGTCCGCACTCCTTGGTCGCAAATAGTCGCTCTATTAATTTGGTAAGCTTCTCGTTACCGGTGTGGGTGCCACATGCAAGCCCACGCCGCGTCACAGTGGTGTGAAAAGTACGTTAGATACATTACACTGCAGTGACTAAGATTTGTGACACTTTTGTACGTCATTTTTGAGTTGGCACTCGTAATTGAGGTATACCACAACCGATGTGGTTGTAAATGAATATCTTCATGTGATACCGGAACTTCACTAACAGCCTTCCTAAATAATTCTGACACAGTATGAGCAATACGCTGGTGTCGTGACTAACTTAGTGAGAATTTCTATGTCATCTCAAGTTGTTCATTTCGAAAGAAAGTTCTAGCGTAAGAGACGTATCTGAATTACAGCTGTGGTGATTTTTATGAACATTTAAATCGTAATCCAGCTACCTCGTCATAAGACACACTTATGAAGAACATGCTCTGTTGCTTAACTTATCGTTACGTAAACTAAAACAGCTGTAAATATCTTAGATTTCTGTTACTCCCTCGATCTCTGTAGATGCTAATGAAGTCGAGTTATTCGGATGTTCAACGTAAATAAAGAAAACAACGACCATTTACTTCTTTTAGTTACTACTTCATTCCATAAACTAGTTTTCGAACTTCTTCAGTTTCATTTTCCAATGGTGCACATGGAAGTTACATTACTATTTCGTAAGTTGATGCTGGGCACTGGCTGTGTTGACAAGAAGACAGAAATATGTTGTAGTGAGCAGCCATATAAACACACAGTATGCCGGTACATTAAAACATATTTCTATCTTCCTGTCACAGAGCCAGGCCCAGCATCATGCTATGAAATAGTCATGTGACTTCCATATGCACTAACTGAAGCTGAACTCAAAAAAGTTCGAAAACTAGTTAATGCAATAAAAGAGTAATTCAAGAAAGTTGCTGCTTGCACTTCTTTGTATTTACATAATCTGTAGATCCTGATCCACGCCATTTTTCTTTCAAACACACTTTCAGATGAGCAACACACCGTGTTTCGTTATGTCTGTTGCTTGATAACTGGGGGGTCTGCTGAATTGCAAATACCACCTCAAATATTAAGATGATATACTTTTTCATCACTGCAGTATATCGTGCTGAGCGTTATTTGTCACTAATGTGTCACCGGTATTGGAGGCTTGCACCTTCCCTCGTTCATCGAATGTGAGAAGGAAACATTTGCATTGAGTGTAAACCACTAGAAAAGACGAGAAAGCTCGACACCGATCAAGGTTTGAAGAAGTAATGTTTTCCAGCGCTTGTGTGTCATTGCTGCTGTCCCAATACAAGCGTCTTTCTTTTATCTGTTTACACATCATTGTCATAGTACTAATATTGCAGTTATTGTTATTGACCCCGCTCACAGTTTAAATTTGATCTTCACAGCTCTATCTTCCACAATTTTTTTTTCTCTAAACTCTTTGCGTAGACATGGTTTCGTCTCTACGTGCTTTCTTCTGTGGGTCTCACTTCGTTTTGTGACGTGTTTGATCTGCCTCTTACACTGAAGAAGGTAAATTGTTACTGCGTAACCATAACAGAAAATCATTTTTTTGTTTTGCAGAAGGCTAACTAAAAAAAAAAAAATCACATAACGAAGCAACAGTAACTATTCTGTGGACTTGCTTATTTGTTCATAACCACAATCGAGCAATTAATGATTCATTTTGTGTGTCTACATTTATGTCTCTTACATAACATATGTCCTTTCTAAGTAGTTACTACAGGTGTGCTGCAGTTCCAGATGCATGAAAGGATAAGTCTAATGTTGGAGCACAGATCGTAGCATCGTATAAGATAAAAAAATTTCAGAGTGTGAATATCAACGTGGTTATCCGAAACATGTTGTGGCCTGAATAAACTAAGTGTTCAACGACATCGACTTTTGGCGCTTTAATACGTCAAATATGTACGGTAGTTTGTTTGTATACTTGCAGTCGCAGTTTGAATGTTATATTTGATTAAATGCCTAGCAATTCGTTTTAGCAGAATTAACCAACAGCGGACAGATGCATGAGTTTGAAACTCTTTATTTTCTATTTATTTACATCACGCTTTGACCAACTTGACAAAGTTTCATCAATCCTTGACGTCTCATTTCCTTGTTGCTTTAAAAACTCATCTTGTGCCATAGGCTTGAACAATTATTTCCAAAATGAAGTTGATGAAAAAAATTATACAGAGAGCAAAACTTTTTTGTGTTGCTTAATTTTTTTGCTGCTAAAATGGTGGAATATGTTCGTTTATTTTACACATGTAACTGGAGTCTCAAGACTTCTTACAGCCAGACTGGAGATTCACAGAAGAATATAAAGAAATGCGACTTAAAGGAAAACAAAGTGATGCTTTATCACTGGTCTCGAGTGTGACAGACAAGACACTCATGTGAAGATAGTACGAACTACGCGTCAGCAGTAACAGAGTAAATAGAACAGTTTTCTCCACAAAGAAAATAGACGCTGTTACTGGATTGCTTATGGTAACAGCACGTTAAGTACAAAGTTTTGTTGCAATTGGTTGTGGCTAATCATTATGTAGGTCTTGTTTGATAGCAGAAAATTGATTATACGCCCGTTATATTAATCGTGAGTCTCTAACTACTATACGATACGACGTAATGTAGTGTGCAGAATACAGTACGTGGATTTGAAAGCCAAAATTGAACAGCCTCTGTCATTTTACTGAATGTTCATAACTACGACAGCGTGTCTCCAGTTGGATTGTACCGAACTACCATCCCGAAATATACCTATTACAAACGGACAAGATCCTTTCGTGAAATGCTATATTCCTGCTTTCTATCCTTTTTACAATTGGCGCCATCGTTAACCTATAATAAATATCTGACATTTTGTTTTGCTTACAGTTCTTTCCACTTCTGTCACCATTATCAAATTAATTATTTTTAAATTTTGCTGAACATTAGATAGTGCTTTCCTTTTTAATTTTAAACCTGCATGTCGTGGGAAATGTATCAAAATCGTACGCTCGGCTAAGATGTCTCAACAGAACTTTTCCTCGGTTACGCGCTGAACTGATTTGGTCAGTGGAAGTTACAGCTTGATATCGAGGCTGCAGCTGGTCCCGGCGGAGGTTCGAGTCCTCCCTCGGGCATGGGTGTGTGTGTTTGTCCTTAGGATAATTTAGGTTAAGTAGTGTGTAAGCTTCGGGACTGATGACCTTAGCAGTCAAGTCCCATAAGATTTCACACACATTTGAACATTTGATATCGAGACTATCCTCAAATTCAAACATAACCGTATTGGCAAGAAATTTGGGAGCCAATTTTAATACAATTTAAAGGTGAGACTAAGGGGAGTAATCTTACGTTATAGATGATTGCACCTACGAACTAGTAATAATCGAATACCATGGCACATCGACTTAACACGCAATCATGGATGTGAGAAAGCTTCTTAAAAATATCACTTCAGTCATAACTCACCATCTTGCACACAAGTGCCGGTGGGTGTGGCCGAGCTGTTCTAGGCGCTTCAGTCTGGAACAGCGCGACCACTACGGTTCGAATACTGCCTCGGGCATGGATGTGTGTGATGTCCTTATGTTAGTTAGGTTTAAGTAGTTCTAAGTTCTAGGGGACTGATGACCTCAGATGTAGAGTCCCATAGTGCTCAGAGCCATTTGAACCATATTTTAGACACAAGTGAGGTTGCTCGACTAGAGATATCCAGTTCGAAAGCCACAGATGGGAGACAAGAAACGGCTGGCGAAAGAAAATGAGAGGTGGCGGTCATTTCCTGTCTACGAAGTTGTGCGTTGCAGCGCGTCCTCAAATTCCAGACGTACCCTGAGCATTGTCTCAGGGAGCGAAGTCGTGATGCATGCTATGAGTGGCGGCATTAAGTTGGAAATCCCTCTGTGTGCTATACGACAGGAGCAGGCTGTGTGATATACAAGTATTCACACTTCCTCTGCCATCAACAAAACGCTCTACACGATCTCATCTCGGACATCTAAGAAATTTAAAAATGCAGACTGCCTGTTGGCTTCTGTCTCGGGTTCTTCGGCATGATGAATTTCCTGACGTTTCGCCAGCGCGAGTGATTGGCTTTCTCGAAGCTTCACCCTCCACCGCTGGTGGTTGATTAGAGTCGCACTCGCAGCAGCAGGTTATATGGCCGTGGCGCGCCAACGACCAAAGGCTTTTCTGTGCGGTTCTCCCCTTGCTGCCTGCTGTCGTGTTTCCACTGACGATTCCTGAGAGGAAGTGGAAGGACTGCAAGGATGCTCGTCAACGAACTTACTTGACAGGAGGTCTCGTGCTCGTGGGCTGCCTTCTGTGCACCTGCTCCACCGAAAAGAGGGCTGTAGGGTGAGTTAGAATAGGGAACTCGGCTGGGATCTCAGGGTACACTGGATGCAATCATAAATCAGTGCATGAGGATATATACACTGGAAGTACCCCTGGCACATGCGTTTTATAAACAGTTCTATATACAAAGTCTACTAACTGCCGTCTTAGTAGTCTAACTTCTCATAGTTCCTTGAGTTTACGTCCCAATATAGCAGAGGTGTTGACTGTATGGAAATAAGTCTAAATCTCCTAGTAGTTACGCAGCACTGCACTGCGATCTCACAGCACCAGAACTCCATCCAAACCATATCTGACCGACTGACCTGCTGCTACATTACTGCCATCACCCCCTCAACAATATGGCGGATAGCCTTTATACAGCGGTAGGGCACCCGGCACCACTTGTTCTAGAAGTTTCCAGTACTCTTGAGCATTGCGTGTGCGTCACGCGGTAGCACGTGAGGCATACATGACGGACAGGCCTTACGCCGCTATCCAAGGTTGCGTCTTGTGATGGCTCTCGAGCCTCGTGATTCGGCATAGTCTGCTCTTGTTAGCAGAGTAAACATTACACATAAGCTACATCCGGTCACGTCCGCCTCGCTGGTAGTACGAATTTCCAAGCCTACATCTTACTTGATTTTTAACTCTTATTTTCGATCCTTCGCGACACTGCAACGGCCGTTCGCTGCAGCGCGAATATCCAGGATCCGTTCATCCCTAGGCTTTCTTCTTTCCTGTTTGAACTATTGTCATGTTGAAACTTCCTGGCAGATTAAAACTGTGTGCCCGACCGAGACTCGAACTCTGGATCTTTGCCTTTCGCGGGCAAGTGCTCTACCATCTGAGCTACCGAAGCACGACTCACGCCCGCTACTTCTGCCAGTACCTCGTCTCCTACCTTCCAAACTTTACAGAAGCTCTTCTGCGAACCAACATTGTCATGATGGTGTATTTCTGTTTCTTCCCTGAACAATCGGGTGTGCTAGTTCTCTCCTACAGTAACAACTGCCATGTTTTTCGCCTCGGTAGCTGCTCGGTCAGCGCTGTGGATTGCTGGGTCAAGGGGCCCGGGTTCGATTCCTCTCAGGGTCGGAGATTTTCTCCGCTCAAGGACTGGGTATTGTGCTGTACTTGTTTTCGTATCGTCATAATTGACATTATTCTGTTGAGACGGCTGCATGTGCACCGCCTGAAAGACAATAAATCGATAAAAAAATAAAACCCTTCCGTGTCGACGAATTTGTGGTCTGTCTCACACCGCGCGTGCTCCGCCACGGCCGATTTCTCTACCTGCCCCAACCTGCAATGCTCCGTGATCCCGGTTTAGATTGATCGTCCGCTCATTCCGCCATAGACCCTTCCACGTGTATATGGTATATTACTGCGCTGCAAGTACAGGGTGTTTCAAAAATGACCGGTATATTTGAAACGGCAATAAAAACTAAACGAGCAGCGATAGAAATACACCGTTTGTTGCAATATGCTTGGGACAACAGTACATTTTCAGACAGACAAACTTTCGAAATTACAGTAGTTACAATTTTCAACAACAGATGACGCTGCGGTCTGGGAAACTCTATAGTACGATATTTTCCACATACCCAACATGCGTAGCAATAATATGGCGTAGTCTCTGAATGAAATTACGCGAAACCTTTGACAACGCGTCTGGCGGAATGGCTTCACATGCAGATGAGATGTACTGCTTCAGCTGTTCAATTGTTTCTGGATTCTGGCGGTACACCTGGTCTTTCAAGTGTCCCCACAGAAAGAAGTCACAGGGGTTCATGTCTGGCGAATAGGGAGGCCAATCCGCGCCGCCTCCTGTATGTTTCGGATAGCCCAAAGCAATCACACGATCATCGAAATATTCATTCAGGAAATTAAAGACGTCGGCCGTGCGATGTGGCCGGGCACCATCTTGCATAAACCACGAGGTGTTCGCAGTGTCGTCTAAGGCAGTTTGTACCGCCACAAATTCACGAAGAATGTCCAGATAGCGTGATGCAGTAATCGTTTCGGATCTGAAAAATGGGCCAATGATTCCTTTGGAAGAAATGGCGGCCCAGACCAGTACTTTTTGAGGATGCAGGGACGATGGGACTGCAACATGGGGCTTTTCGGTTCCCCATATGCGCCAGTTGTGTTTATTGACGAAGCCGTCCAGGTAAAAATAAGCTTCGTCAGTAAACCAAATGCTGCCCACCTGCATATCGCCGTCATCAATCCTGTGCACTGTATCGTTAGCGAATGTCTCTCGTGCAGCAATGGTAGCGGCGCTGAGGGGTTGCCGCGTTTGAATTTTGTATGGATAGAGGTGTAAACTCTGGCGCATGAGACGATACGTGGACGTTGGCGTCATTTGGACCGCAGCTGCAACACGGCGAACGGAAACCCGAGGCCGCTGTTGGATCACCTGCTGCACTAGCTGCGCGTTGCCCTCTGTGGTTGTCGTACGCGGTTGCCCTACCTTTCCAGCACGTTCATCCGTCACGTTCCCAGTCCGTTGAAATTTTTCAAACAGATCCTTTATTGTATCGCTTTTCGGTCCTTTGGTTACATTAAACCTCCGCTGAAAACTTCGTCTTGTTGCAACAACACTGTGTTCTAGGCGGTGGAATTCCAACACCAGAGAAATCCTCTGTTCTAAGGAATAAACCATGTTGTCTACAGCTCACTTGCACGTTGTGAACAGCACACGCTTACAGCAGAAAGACGACGTACAGAATGGCGCACCCACAGACTGCGTTGTCTTCTATATCTTTCACATCACTTGCAGCGCCATCTGCTGTTGAAAATTGTAACTACTGTAATTTCGAAAGTTTGTCCGCCTGAAAGTGTACTGTTGTCCCAAGCATATTGCAACAAACGGTGTATTTCTATCGCTGCTCGTTTAGTTTTTATTGCCGTTTCAAATATACCGGTCATTTTTGAAACACCCTGTAGGTCTATTTTCTCCTTGACCGATCTTTTTTGTCTTTACACCGTATTTGTGCAATAAACGGCCTATTCTGTCACTTTCGGAATGTGTGGCAGAAAAACCGCTCGCCACGTGTTTGATTCTGCGACGCTTCATAGGTAGCTGGTGCGGGTAGCAATGAAGAACCGCAGCGGTAATGACCACGGAAAAGCTCTTGGACGATGGCGTGCCAGGTACGTATAACGCTGGTCAACAGTGGATTTTTTGTAGGAACCAAAGCAGTCTGTTCTTGTAGATTTCGATGCGATGAATACGAATGTCAGTATTGTCTCCTAGCTCAGGATTACTAGTAAGATGGAACTTTACGTTTCACGTATATTGCTACCGTAATCAGTAAGATATGTTCATTAATTGAACTTATCTAGTCAATTCGTGCCATTTCTTTGCGTTCCTCTTGTGGCTGGCATCTGGAGCATCCAGCACAAGTCAGTCAATATAGCAGTAGTCCAATATCTCGTGTGCCTCTGTTCTACGAGAGAAATGTCCTGGTGTGACTGGACGCAGTGCTCGTTACTGGATGCGTCACAGGTCTCTGGGAACACATGGAGGTGGGAGAGAAGGAAGCATATCTTCAGGGTCATGTTGCGTCCAATGACCTTAAAGCATGAATGAGTTCGTCCACAATGGCCCTGTAATTTTCGGCTCTGCTGTTTCCCAAGAATAATGTTATCACTGCTGCACCTATTCAGGAGTCAAAGCGTATGTCTCCCAACAGCAGACGTATCTGTGGACCTATGAATATGCCCCTTGTGATCTGCTCTGTGCTGAGTGGTTGAAACATCTTACACGAATACTGAAATGCTGTTCCATTCCTGTGCATAGCCTTAACAAATGCTGACACGAGTCCCAACTTAATGCGCAATGAAGAGAGAACAATTGTGGTCGGATTCACCTGAGGTTCTTCGGCAACATTAATTGACCCAGGCTCCAGAGCTGATCGTGGAGGCCGTTCCGTCTGTGTGTAGCGTTTCTAATGGCTCTGAGCACTATGGGACTTAACGTCTGAGGTCATCAGTCCCTAGAACTTAGAACTACTTAACCCTAACTAACCTAAGGACATCACACACATCCATGCCAGAGGCAGGATTCGAACCTGCGACCGTAGCAGTCGCGCGGTTCCCGACTGAAGCGCCTAGAACCGCTCGGCCACCACGGCCGGCTACAAACTACTAGTAAATCACTTAAATAATGCAGTACACTGATGTGCATAGATGGAAACAACTTGTAAATTGTCAAAACAATGCATATAAAAGGCTCTGCAAACACACTTGCTAATCATAAACTGTTGAAATCATACATTGCACAGACTACAGACCTGTTCACAAAATAATGCGACAGACAAGAAAACAACTCTTAAATCACCGAAATAATGCATATATAACGGTCTGCCAACACGCTCACAACACTTAAACAACGGTAAATAATGCACTGCACAAACATTCAGTGCACATAAAAAACGCTTTCGAGCTATAGTCAATCGTGACGTATCAGCGAACTGCTCCCCTACAGAACTCCAAGGCGCACAGGCAAGGTGGTGCACTCACGAGGGTCCCATACACAAGACGCCTCTGGGCACGTGTGTTTACCATTGCAGGCGGGATACCTGTGGATACTGACGTCACAGGTCGCGCTATAGAATTCTATTCCAGAATAACATCGATTACGATCCTAATGGGAGATGCGAGCTGTGACCAGCAGTGCATGTTTGTTTACCTCCCCAGCTTGGCTGACACATTCCCGCGAAATGTCCACATGGCGACTCACCATCCAAAAGGTTCTCAATGTTGTACTGACGTCACATAGCTATGTAAAATAACAACCAAGTTGACCTCTCATAAATTGTATAGTCCCCAGAAATAGTTAACTGTCACTTTTGTAGTTGCTTTCGTGATGTCTCAGCTTGCCTGCATGGAAATTCTTGTCCTAACAGAACCTGTCTCCGAAAATAACGCAGAATAACGCATTCCTCCTGATTGTTCTAATGTGGCACCCAGTCCATCACGTGTAACCCTTCTTAAAAATCATTAAGTTCTGCTTTCAACAAACATCTCTGAAACGCAAACGTTCTCACTGCTATGTAGAGGGTCCTACATCCTAGCACAAATGATGACTTGTGAATAAATGGAGCATTATTATTGGCTCTTATTAAATTTACCTACCAAATTACTGATGCCGCCGGTGTGCAAGCACCATCCACCTTTTGTTTCTTTCTGCAGGTGAGACTTTCAGTGGCAAAAAAGTATTTTCTACAGATAACCATATTGACCTGACAATTAAACCCTGAAAATTGGCCTACAGATCGTAAAATATGGAAAGACTCTTACTCAATTACATTGCTCTGCTACTGAGGACAGGAGCTTGAATTTTAGAGTGTGCCCGTGAAACAGATCTCCAACCCAGCAATGTATCACCGCGTACCATGTTGATGTAGTAAACGCACAATTCATATCCTTCACCGTACAAAATGGCTTCTGTTACATCACTCCTGTAGCTATCGACCGCTAGACACTCGTACATATACTGAGAAGAAAGACAGTATAAGCACATGCACCATAGGTATACTCCTCACTGCACTAGATATTTCCCGCGAGGTCGGAGGTCATCCACTCCCGACGCATGACTAGAGCGCCCTCAGTGGACCGAAGTCACTCTCAGAACTGTTCTAGAAATTCGGAGTTGGCCCCTCTCGGCACAAAAACATTTCTGCTTACGGCCCCAATCTGCTTGCTTGCTTTTCTACACCCATATCCAGACTCTGGGTTTACAAAAACATACATAATTTTGCATAGTTTGCAACAACATCAAACCATTTTAGAGATACTTCTCGATATCAAGCACAGCAATATCGCTTGCATAGCAGTATCGCTCGCACTACATAATTCTGAAAATATAGAATGGAAATTATTTCTCTAGAAACCCAAAACTTCAGCGAGGTGGAGTGTGCTGTAAACCACTGAGTAAATATAAACTTATCCTGCCTGCGAAGACCTTTACATGAAGACTCGAAAA
This sequence comes from Schistocerca americana, assembly GCF_021461395.2. Taxonomy (NCBI): domain Eukaryota; kingdom Metazoa; phylum Arthropoda; class Insecta; order Orthoptera; family Acrididae; genus Schistocerca; species Schistocerca americana. The sequence continues at coordinate 401,818,630 of NC_060126.1, read as the reverse complement.
AAAATTAAAGGAAACTGATATTTCCACTCGTGAATTCTGATGTCGGTGATGTAACAGATTCCAGATCATCTGTATAATTCACAAAGTCAACTAAGGTGTTCCTCATGTCTAGACAACCAGCAAACGTGTCATCCACCTATCTTCACCTGCTAGATGCACACAACAATCGATGCTGGGAAACATGAATCATTCCCGCCACAGGTCACCAGTATTGCACAGCAAGCACGCATGGGCAAAATTATCATCCTTGGAAATCGATCACATATATATTTGATTGCTATACTTACAATTAAATGTTATGATTGTGGTCTTAGATGAACGACATTCGACAATGGTCGAAGTATCGGAAATACACCCTGTTGACGGCTGTGGCTCTGGAAATAGAAAAATCTGTACCAGTCTTATGACTTGACATACTCTTCCCTTTGGTATCACAGTATTCCACGTCAAATCTATACCTTCCTTACTGTCTGCTATTACATCACAACACTTTCAAATCTGTTACTATACATCGATAAGATGTGCTAACCTTCTCCATATGGGCGCATGAGGAGAAATCTTGTGCACTTGGATGGGCGAGGACTCGGCAAGCTCCATTGATTCAGAGGATGTGAAATGTAGCAATCTACTTCTGGTTCATCTGTAGATTGAATTGGTAATAGTGCTGCAGGGTAGGTTGGTCAATGACAGTGCGAGGGTGTCTTTCAGTCTCTAATTTTGTCCTAATACTGTTAGAATGTTCTGTGACTCCCATCTGCATAGCGATAGATCGTAAATTAAGCACTATGCTTGAGGTGCTAGAGATATGTAGAGCGCTATCTCATATACTTTGATGATGTATATGTTCGAGAATTAATAATGAATGAACGTACTGCACAGTCATCTACATTCTCAATGATACTCGTAAAGTAGAGAAGGGACTGTTTAGCTATGATACTGAAATGGGGAAATACGCTGTCGCATCATTGGTCGGTGTTGAAATTACTGTAAAATTGCTAAAATTGTTTGCACTATCAGCTGTGATGCTTATTATTTCAGTACATCGACAGTGTCTTTTCCATCCCATCCATCCATAGGTATACTGTTGGTTACCACATAATGACTGACTGACATGGCTTGTTTGAGTCAAAGAAAGAGTTTTGGTGGAGGGGAACACCTCCAAGGGATGGCTAGCACTGAAACAATGGTCGTGTACTTGACTGCAATATGAGGAATCAGTCGAAACAGAACACAGAGCCATCAGCTATTCCGTCACTGTGACAGATGAGTTTAAATGTGGAGGTCGTCAATCACCTTCGGACAGCAGTATGGAAACTCTCCACAATGCCGCCAAACTCTTCCAGTTTCCTTATGTTGTAGCTGTCTTTTATTTAAAATCATTCAGAGTGTGTGGCATGTTATGGCAGCCATCTAGTTTTCTGTGACAAGCAACGGATCTGAACATGTTAATGTCAGTTTAGATCCTGACACTTACTTTGATGTCATGGGGGAAAAAACAAAATGTACGGCAGTGTACAAAAGTGTGTTACAGCAGAAAAAAAACAATGTTTAAAACAACGACACAGGGTCACAGGGAGGGTCTCTTCGACTTATAGTATAGTTTGTGGGATATGGTCATCTTCCTAAAGGACAGGCGATGCACCTTTACACTGGTCCATGCAATGCATGCACTGATCCATGCATATTTAATAGGATTATCACATGTGCTCGATGCCGGCATGCAGACGGTATTTATTTTCGGTATATCGGAGGAGAGAGATGGGGAAAAATCTTATCGAGTTCTCTATCAGATGAAGTTAGTGGACCTTTAATAGTTTGTAGGTTTTCTCTGATGCATGGTACAGAATAATGAAGATAGCATGTTGGGGTGTTAGACGTAAATATGCCCTGAGGGACTCAGATCTGCTTCGGACAGCAGTACTTTTATGTACACTCCTGGAAATTGAAATAAGAACACCGTGAATTCATTGTCCCAGGAAGGGGAAACTTTATTGACACATTCCTGGGGTCACATACATCACATGATCACACTGACAGAACCACAGGCACATAGACACAGGCAACAGAGCATGCACAATGTCGGCACTAGTACAGTGTATATCCACCTTTCGCAGCAATGCAGGCTGCTATTCTCCCATGGAGACGATCGTAGAGATGCTGGATGTAGTCCTGTGGAACGGCTTGCCATGCCATTTCCACCTGGCGCCTCAGTTGGACCAGCGTTCGTGCTGGACGTGCAGACCGCGTGAGACGACGCTTCATCCAGTCCCAAACATGCTCAATGGGGGACAGATTCGGAGATCTTGCTGGCCAGGGTAGTTGACTTACACATTCTAGAGCACGTTGGGTGGCACGGGATACATGCGGACGTGCATTGTCCTGTTGGAACAGCAAGTTTCCTTGCCGGTCTAGGAATGGTAGAACGATGGGTTCGATGACGGTTTGGATGTACCGTGCACTATTCAGTGTCCCCTCGACGATCACCAGTGGTGTACGGCCAGTGTAGGAGATCGCTCCCCACACCATGATGCCGGGTGTTGGCCCTGTGTGCCTCGGTCGTATGCAGTCCTGATTGTGGCGCTCACCTGCACGGCGCCAAACACGCATACGACCATCATTGGCACCAAGGCAGAAGCGACTCTCATCGCTGAAGACGACACGTCTCCATTCGTCCCTCCATTCACGCCTGTCGCGACACCACTGGAGGCGGGCTGCACGATGTTGGGGCGTGAGCGGAAGACGGCCTAACGGTGTGCGGGACCGTAGCCCAGCTTCATGGAGACGGTTGCGAATGGTCCTCGCCGATACCCCAGGAGCAACAGTGTCCCTAATTTGCTGGGAAGTGGCGGTGCGGTCCCCTACGGCACTGCGTAGGATCCTACGGTCTTGGCGTGCATCCGTGCGTCGCTGCGGTCCGGTCCCAGGTCGACGGGCACGTGCACCTTCCGCCGACCACTGGCGACAACATCGATGTACTGTGGAGACCTCACGCCCCACGTGTTGAGCAATTCGGCGGTACGTCCACCCGGCCTCCCGCATGCCCACTATACGCCCTCGCTCAAAGTCCGTCAACTGCACATGCGGTTCACGTCCACGATGTCGCGGCATGCTACCAGTGTTAAAGACTGCGATGGAGCTCCGTATGCCACGGCAAACTGGCTGGCACTGACGGCGGCGGTGCACAAATGCTGCGCAGCTAGCGCCATTCGACGGCCAACACCGCGGTTCCTGGTGTGTCCGCTGTGCCGTGCGTGTGATCATTGCTTGTACAGCCCTCTCGCAGTGTCCGGAGCAAGTATGGTGGGTCTGACACACCGGTGTCAATGTGTTCTTTTTTCCATTTCCAGGAGTGTAGTTTGGGGACGTACCACAATGCAGTAGCAAAATCCTCGTCCTTCTTCCAGTTCCCAAACTGTCTTTCATAATACTTCATGTTGCGGGAGCGGGCTTCGTTTAGCACTGACCTTACAGTATGTACACAGTTGGTGGAGCTACGACAATGTGTTCCCATTTCCATCAAATGATCAAAACACAGTCCTGTCACACTAACTCTGCTTAGCCTGCTTCTACAAGTTTGCAGAAGGTGATAGATGGATCTTTCTTCGACTTTTACTCTGCGTCCAGCTGCTTAGCTGGGGGGTAACGTGCTAGCCTCCCATTCAGGAGGGCCCGCGTTCGATTCCCAGCTGGGTTGGAGATTTTTTTCCACTCGGAGACTGGGTGTTGTGTTGTCATCATCATTTCATCATCACCGGCTAACAAGTCGCCCAATGTAGCGTCGGCTGAAATAAGACTTGCACTTGGCAGCCAAACTTCCCCAGGTGGGGGCTCCCAACCAATGATGCCCTACCCTCATTTCATTTTTCTACTGATTTCAGACTTAAATTGGAATGATCACACGCGTAAAGCTGCAGAAATGGCAGCAGATGCAAGATGCATAGGGGCTACGTAAAGTGATGTTAGAATTTGATGGTAGCAGATAGGTTTGAGGAAGATCTGAAAAGCTAGTGTACGTTTCTTACAACCTCAATCAGCACACAGTCTACTGTTTGTAATCCTCCTCAATTAACCATCGCCTATAACCCAGTCGATATATCACTGAACCTCTGATATGGCACTGAGACAGAATGTGTTACAAACACAAATAGTATCTAGTGACGGCGGCGTGAGATGAGTTGCAAATACCGGTTTCATACCACATTCTTTAGATGAATCACATTCTAAATTCACTAATTTTATTACGAGGTTGCGACATCTGCGACGTGTAACCACACTGTTGGTCTGATACTATACACTCCAGTAATCACCATCTACTCGTATATTCATTGTCACGGTATTTGTCTGTAAAAAAACCATTTCATTCAGAGGTAATGCCATACCTCGATTTATAAAGCCAGTATAGCTTTTAACATGGATTCTTGTATGCACTTGTATAACCAAGACCGCTTTTGATAGTAATATGGTCGTGTTTTTATCATCTGGCGGTTTGTAAGACGATTACGCCTCTCTTTCTAAGACACAGTGGTAACACTTGCTAGGAAACTTATGAGACATGTCCACCCATCGTTGATTTTCGGTCTGTATTATTTCGTATCGCCAGAAATCAGTTATTGGCGAATTATAATACTTAGTAGTAGGGGATGTGTCATAGGTTCACCTTGAGGATCAGGCTTATAAAGTATGTGTTTGTGTTCCGACATGTGAAAGAGAAATGACTGTGTCCAGTCGTAACGAAGGTATGGATTTGTCGTGGAATACAGTGATAGCAAAGGGAAGAGTATGTCAAGTCATAGGACCGGTACAGATATTTCTATTTCCAGAGCCACAGCCGACAGCAGGCTGTATTTCCGATGCTTTGCTCATTGTCAAATGGCCTTCAACTGAGACCACATTCGTAACATTTACTAATTAGTATAGCGATCAAATATGTATGTGACCGATTTGCTGGGATGGTGATTCTGCCTATGCGTGCTTGGCATGTAGTGCCAGTGACCTGTGACGGGAATGATTCACATTTCCCGTTAACGGCAGGTACCATACGACTGGAAAGGCCTGTTGGGATGTAGGAATGTAGTTGACTTAACCATGTCATCCTCTAGATGGCCAAATAGCGAACTAACACTTAGTATGTGTTGGGCAACACTCGTGATCACGTGGAAATTTGAGAAGATTCAGTATGGATGTGTGTTTGCACTGGGCCATTTTCCCTCCAATGTAAATTGTCTGGTTGACTGCTTCTACACATTTTGCACCTTTATTTACTTGAGGCAACATAGATTGTCGTGTGTTTCTAGCAGGTGAAAGACAGGTGGAAGACACGTTTGCTGGTTCTCTAGACATGAGGAACACCTTAGCTGACATTGTGAATTATAGAGATGATTTGGAATCTGTTACATCACCGACGCTGGTATTCGCGAGTTTCCCTTATTTTTTCGAGTTTTCATGTAAAGGTCTTCACAGATGGGATAAGTTTCTAGTTAGTCGATGGTTTACAGCATGCTCCACCTCACTATAGTTTCGGGTTTCTAGAGAAATAATTTCCAATCTGGATCTTCAGAATTCTGTTGTGAGAGTGATACTGCTGTGCAAGCGATATTGCTATGTTCTAGATGTCGAGAAATATCGCGAAAATAGTATGATGTCCTGGCAAACCATGCAAAATTACATATGTTCTTTTAATCCCAGAGTCTGGATATAGATGTAAAAAAGCAAGCAAGCAGGTCGAGACCAGAAGCAGTAACGTGTTTGTGCTGACCGCTAATCTGTGAAATAGTTCTGAGAGTGCCTTCGGTCCACTTAGAGGACTCTGGTTATGCGTTGGGAGTGGCTCACCTTACGGGAAATATGAAGTGCAGCGAGGAATATACCTATGCTGCATGTGCTTATGCTGTCTGTCTTCACTGTATGAGCGTCTGGTGGGCAATAGCTATCTGAATAATATAACAGGGGCGATTTTGTATGGTGTAGTATATGAATTGTATGTTTACTTCATCAACATGGTATGAGGTGATATATTGCTGGGTTGGAGATCAGTTTCACACTCTAATATTCAAGCTCCTGTCCTCAGTGGCAGAGCAGTGTAATTGAGTAAGAGTCTTTCCATATACATCAATCTGTAGGCCAATTTGTAGGGTTTAATTGCCAGGCCAATTTGGTTATCAGTAGAAAATACTTCTTTGCCACTGAAATTCTTGTCTACAGAAAGAAAAAAAGGTTGGATGGTGCTTGCGCACCGGCGGCATCAGTAATTTGATGGGTAAATTCAATAAGAGCCAATAATAATGCTCCATTTATTCACAAGTCATCCTTTGTGCCGGGATGTAGGAGCCTCTACATAGCAGTGAGAATGTTTGTGTTTCAGAGATGTTTGTTGAAAGCAGGACTTAACGGCTTTCAAGAAGGGCTACACATGATGGAGGAGGTACCATGTTAGTTCCATGAAGAAGACTGCATACAACATTATTCTGTGCTATTTTTGTAAACAGGTGCTGTTAGGGCAAGAATTTCCATGCATACAACCTGAGACATCAAGAAAGCGAGCATTAACTATTTCTGGGACATTATACAGTTTTCATGAGGTCGACTCCATTCTTAACTTTACATAGTCATGTGACATCAGTATTAGACTGAGAACCTTGTTAGATGCACTTGCAATGGTTTGTAACTATGCGGGTGCACTTCGTGGCATTCCGTCAGTCATGTTTCGCAGTTAACCACGGTTAGACATGTCTCTCATGTTGCACTATGAACAATGCGTCCTGTGCTACTCTGTCATCAATGGTAAAGATATGTACCGCCCACAGGCATCTTGCATATGAGACTGGCGTGAGAATGCCTTGGAGTTCTGTGACAACAGTATAACACTGACTATATACAGGAAAATAGAAACAACTTTCACCTGAGTCTGGCAGCAGCTCACGGCTGTGATGGCACGCGTGCCCCTTGAGTGCCTGCGCTCCCACCTGGTCACATCAGCAACAGTGCCTGGGTGAACACGTACTTCGAGAGGAATTTCTCAGGTACCAAGTATGAAAGGGATGTCGCTGCCTCATGCTTGAGGGCATCTGTGCGTTGTTTGACAGCTGATGGCCACATCACTTTGCGGGGCTGCAGGTAACCTTGTGTGTGATCTACTGGACAGGGGTGGAAGACGGTGTCTGTGCATGTTGTTTGCATGTCTGTTGGATTATTTTGTGAGCAGGTCTGTAGGCTGCACTAAGCGTTATTTGGACATTTTATGAGTACTGAGAATGTCTACACATCAGTGTATTGCATTATTTAGGAGGAGTCAGCATGTCTGTACTGAAATTATTTCGGTAAATTTGGAGTTGTTCGTGTGTCTGCAGAGCATACAGAAAGAATCCAAATTTTAAGAGAGGTTAGGACTGAGACAAACCTTCAGTTTGAGAAAGAAACCAAAAAACATAATTCTAGCTTGTTACATCAGCGTAAACAGCTATTGGCTAAGAATTTACAACAGTCAGCAGATATTTTAACACTACCCAATTTTAACTCAATCAATGTGAAAAGTCAACTATCTTTATTGCATCAAAATATTCGAGGACTAAGAAATAAAATTAATGAATTAAATATCTGCATAGATGAATTAGAATCTTCAAACCCAGCTGACATAATCTGCCTCTCTGAACATCATGTGACCACTGGTATAGAACTTTTAAGTGTTACAGGGTTTAGGTTAGCATCTCACTTTTGTAGATCGGAAATGAAGAAAGGAGGAGTTGCCACATTCATCAGGAACTGTCATAAATTTGAGGACATATACATTCATAAATTTTGCCTATGGAAGCATGTGCAACAGAAGTTGAATTTCACAAAAAATCCTTCATAATATTAAGTGTATACTGAGCACCTGCAGGTAACTTTAATCTGTTCGTAAACCACCTTGAAGCTGCACTGGCCCATTTAACAACCAAAAATAAAGAAATAGTGGTTGCTGGTGATTTCTAGGTAGATTTCCTTAAAGATTCTCCCAATAAGAACATATTTGAGTTAGTAACTCTATCATTCAACTTAATTCCCACTGTAAAGTTCCCCACTAGGGTAGCCAATTGCTCACAAACAGCCATTGATAATATCTTTATAGAAAAGTCCAACGATCAAAATAATATTACAAAACCGATACTCAGTGGCATCTCAGACCATGCAGTTCCTTCTGTTAAATGTTAATACTGAACAGGATATAAAATCTGTTAAATCTGAGCTCAAGAGGGTAATCAATAAGCGAAAAATTGATTATTTTAGGACACTCTTCAGAGACATTCACTGGACTGATGTTTACAGTGCTCATGGCATGATTGAAAAATGTAACACTTCTGCTAACAAAGTGCTTACCTTATTCGAACATTGTTTTCCCCCAAAATGTACCAAGGCTAGAACAAAATCTACAAAGAAGCCATGGATTACTCAAGGAATAGGTATATCTTGTAAAACAAAAAGAAAACTGTATCTGTCAATCCGAAACAGTTCCAATGTTGATGCTATAGCACATTACAAGAAATACTGCAAAATATTAAAGACTGTAAAACGAACATCAAATCAAATATATTACAAGGAAAAGATAGTCATATCAGATAACAAAATAAAGACTATATGGGATATAGTGCAGGAAGAGACTGGTAGAACCAGACATGAAGAGGGACAAACAGCATTAAGAGTAAATGATACATTGCTGACAGATGCGTATAGTGTTGCAGAACTTTTTAACAAACATTTTATAACTGTTAGTGATGTTAGTGACAAGATGGGGTTGTCGGTTCTGTAGATGCTGCTATGGAATACCTCAGACCAGACATTTCAAGTAACTTCCATAATATGAATTTGACCCTCACTACCCCAGCAGAAATAATATCCATCATAAAAGCATTAAAATCAAAAACATCTAGTGGGTTTGATGAAATATCAACAAAGTTAATTAAAGAATGTGATTCTGAGTTAAGTAACATATTAAGTAAGCTATCTGTGTAACCAGTCATTTATCAGTGGAATATTTCCTAAATGGTTGAAATATGCTGAAGTTAAGCCACTGTTTAAGGAGGGTGATAAAGAAATAGCATCAAATTTCCGTCCAGTTTCACTTTTGTCAGCATTCTCAAAAATTCTAGAAAAAGTAATGTACTATCGGCTTTATAACCATCTTCTCTCAAATAAAATACTGTCAAAGTCACAGTTTGGATTTCTAAAGGGTTCTGATATTGAGAAGGCTATCTACACTTACATTTAAAATGCGCTTAATTTATTAGACAAAAAATTGCAGACAACTGGTATATTTTATGATCTGTCAAAGGCATTTGAATGTGTAAATCACAATACCCTTTTAAGTAAATTAGAATATTATAATGTAACAGGAAATGCTGCAAAATGGTTCAAATCTTATATCCCTGGCAGGAAACAAAGGGTGTTATTAGGAAAGAGACATGTATCAAGCTATCAGGCATCATCCAACTGGGAACTAATTACATGTGTGGTCCCACACGGTTCCATTTTAGGGCCCTTAGTTGTTCTTGTGTATGTCAATGACCTTTCATCAATTAACATTACCAGATGACAAGTTCGTTTTGTTTGCTGATGATACAAACATTGCAATAAATAGCAAATCAAGTGTAGTCTTAGAAATGTCAGCTAATAAAATATTTGTGGACATTAATAACTGGTTCCTAGCCAATTCTTTGTCACTAAACTCTGAAAAAACACACTACATGCATTTCAGAAGGGGTGTCCCACGAGTATATGCCTAACATACGATGACAAGCAGATAGAAGAAGTGGACAGTGTTAAATTCTTGGGATTACTGCTTGATAATAAATTCAACTGGGAGGAGCACGCCACAGAACTGCTGAAGCGTCTTAACCTTCACGCGCTCGCGCGGGCGGTGAAGTCACCGCCTTTTTGCAATTTCGCACCATACTTACTCCACAAAGGTAACGAGGCGGCGGGAGGGACATGTATTCTCTAGTTGCACCTTTTTCCGACAGATGCTGCTCAAAGTTCGCCCAAGTCGCACCTCTCTGCCTCGCAGGACAAGTTCAAATAGGTCCGAACACGTTCGGCGGTCAGTTTACCACCTTGCGAGCGCTTACGGCACTTACAGACACGGTCAATTTACCGCCTTGCAAGCGCTTACGGCACTTACAAAAACTGTCAGTTACCGCCTTGCGAGCGCTTACGAGACTTTGTTCTGCTCGTCTACTTCGGAATGTAAGTATTTCTTTTTGTAATTCCCCTATAATTCCTCAATTTTATAGACTCTTCCAATTCTCTAGTGAATGTGCATTATCTTCTATAAATTTTGCCATTCACAAATTCTGTTTTTCTTTCTACTTTAGCAATTCGTCATTGTAAGAAATTTCAGTTGTCAAAAGTAACAATTATTTTTATTATTTAAATGGAATCCTTACGTCTGATGACATACATAGAATCTTGGCTGAATTGGAGAGAGAGGAAGCAGAGGGGAAAGGCCATGAGGAATCCCTAGAAGATGACGTTTCCAGTGACCCACATTATCAACAAGAAGGGACTGAAGATGATATACATCAAAGTGAGTCGGAAATTGATTTGGAAAACGGGGGAGAAAATGACATAGATCAACAGGAGTTACCAACAAATGACATCAGATTTTATATAGGTAAGGACATGGAAACTATTTGGGCTAGTAGTGCCAATATTACCAGCACAAAATCAAAATCAAAAAATATAATCAAAACTCTACCAGGTCCTAGAGGACAAACCAGGCAATGTGAAACTCGACTGGAAAGTTTTCAGTGTGTAATAACTCCCGAAATGGTAGAAGGGATCGTAAGGTACACGAATATTTATACTGAAAGAAAAAAATTGCACGTCAAGCACTGGCAGAACGAAGCAGTAACTCTGAAGTACGTGAAAGGGATTATAAGCCGACAACAACGTCTGAAATGCTAGCACTGTTTGGTGCCCTGTTTTTGATTGCGGTCAAAAGAGGAAACCGTGCAAATTTCTCTGAATATTTGAGTAGCAATGGAACAGGTCTGACAATTTTGCGAGCCAATTTCAGCCTAGATAGATTTAGATTTTTGCTACGAGCTATAAGATTTGATGACCTAAACACGAGATTGGAACGTCAAGCAACGGACAAACTTGCTCCTATACGAGAAACTTTGTCTTCTTTCATTGCTAACAGCCAAAAATCATTCAGTTTAGGGGAATTTGTCACTGTTGATGAGATGTTGGTTGTGTTTAGAGCACGATGTTCATTCATCCAGTACATGTCTCAAAAACCAGCGAAATACGGGTTAAAATGTATGCATTGTGTGATGCAAGCACTTTTTATACATATAATTTAGAAGTGTACTGCGGGAAACAAGTGCCAGGCCCTCAAGTACTCTCCAACAAACCATACGGTTGGTTGAATGCATAGAAGGAACAAATAGAAATATAACAACTGATAATTATTTTTCAAGTTACCCGGTAGCTGAATACCTCCTTAGCAAAGGCCTCACTTTTTTTTTAGGTACAATGAGAAAAAAAACAAAGAAAATCCCCCAGAATTTGTGACAGTAAATGGAAATGCAATTGCAGGAGACTACGTATTCGGTTGTCAAGATGACAAAACTTTGATTTCTATGATTACAAAAAAAAGGAAAGCTGTAGTAGTGCTCTCCACAATGCATGATACCGCATGCCAAAAAACCTGTACAAATCACAGACTATAATTCAACCAAAGGTGGAGTTGATACTGTAAACCTTATGTGCTCCAGAATTTCAACATCAAGAAAAAAATAACACAAAGGTGACGTGCATGTATATTTTTCCGCTTACTTGACTTGGCAGGAACAAATTCGTTACGAATTTTTCAATTCAGCACAGGTAATATGAAAGAAAAAACGAGAAGACAATTCTTACATGCGTTATCTTTGGAACTGATGAGTGAAAACCTGAAAGAAAGAGCTAAATTGAAGCATTTACCAAAAGATTTGTTTATTTTTGGAAAATTACAGAGAGAGTGACGTAGTTTATCCAGCTGTATCAACCACTACAAGGAGAGGAATATGTTATTTTTGTGGCTCAAAAAAGAATATAAAAACAAAGGGAGAATGCGGTAAATGTGGAAGAAACGTCTGTCTACGACATTCAACCATGACAGTTACGTGCAATAATTGTTGTCAGCCTCAAAGCGAAAATGAAATGGATACATACCGATCAGCATTTTTCATCTGACAGTTTGTGACGTTTTCAATCAAAAATTCTTTTTTCGAAGCAAAATTAGCTTTTCTTGTGACGAATTAAGACAGCGAATAATTCTAGTCTTAAGTATTACATTGTATAGTCCCAAAACATTACAATTCTTATATTTCGTTTGGGTATTTGGCTTCCTTTTTGTATTCCATTGTATATTTTATTATTAAATAAATAATTTTGATTACAAATGTGTTTGCAATATTGTGTGAGATATCCTATGTCGATATTTTATGGAAATATGACCTTTAAAAACGGAAAACCTCGAGAGATTGATAAAAACTCTCGGGCGGTCGGCCGACCGCCCGCTCGAGCGCTCGCGTGACTATTTCTAGCGCGAGCGCATGAAGGTTAACAAATCTCTATTTGCAATGCGAATTGTGTCAGACATAGGGGATATAAAAATGAAAAAGCTGGCATACTATGCTTTCTTTCATTCCATAATGTTTTATGGGATTATTTTTTTGGGCAATTCATCAAGCCAAGCTAAAGTTTTCCAGGCACAAAAACGTGCAGTAAGAGTTATATGTAGTATGAACTCAAGAACATCTTGTAGAAGCCTGTTTAGGGAACTAGGGATACTAACTACTGCTTCCCAATATATTTATTCCTAAATGAAATTTGTCATTAAAAATATATCACTTTTTCAAACCAACAGCTCAATTCATGGAATCAATACTAGAAATAAGAATAATCTTCACAAGGATTTAAAGTCACTTAGTCTTGTACAAAAAGGTGTGCATTATTCAGGAACACACATTTTCAATAACTTGCCAGCAGCTATAAAAAGCTTAACGACCAATGAAAATCAGCTTAAGAGAAGCCTAAAGGATTTATTGGTGGCCAACTCCTTCTACTTCATTGATTAATTTCTCAGTAGAACCAACTGATTTGTGTGTGTATATATAAATACAATATAACTTCTGCACAATTTCAGTGCTGTGTATGTGTGTGTGTGTGTGTGTGTGTGTGTGTGTGTGTGTGTGTGTGTAAGTACAATCTAACTTCTGTGCCAGTTCAGTGTAGTAATGTGTTCATTCTAAATAAGTATTTAGTAGTTGTATTACACATTTATTACCCTTTAAATAAAAAAACAACTTTTTTATTTTAAATTCAATGCATTAGTATTTGTAAAATGATTCTTTCATACAGCGTTCATTAAAAAATGATGACCATGCCACTTGGGACCTGTGGAATGGTACATTAGCTTATTTGTTTGTGTTGTAAATATTTGTCATGTATTGTTGTTTTTCTGACATGTTCTACATCCTGGAGGACCTCCTCACTACGGATAAATTGGAATGAAAGTAAATCTAATCTAATCTAATTTAGGAGTAGTTTACAGGTCTGTGGGCTGTGTGGCGTAACACCAAGCATGTCATAAATATACTCCATACTCTCTCCAGTATCCCAGCGCAGGCTGAGTTATTATCGCGCCATTTTACCACTCCAGACCACCATCATGGATTACATCACAGGAGGGATGACAGCACCGTCTGGTGTCAGTATTATGTACTAGGTCAGTTGGAGTCTAGATCTCATGGTGGAGACACTGCCTGCAAAATAAAAAGTTATGTCCAGCACAGGCAGAGTCATTTATATGCCATTTTCTCCCACCATCTTGAAAGTCAGGAAATGGATGACAGCGCTTTCTGGTGGTGGTACTGTGTACTAGGTCCTGACCTAGTGGTGAACACCACAGTCTAACATAACAGTCGCGACACTCACTGTTGTAAAAGTTGTTGCCGTTTGACAGATGAAGCGACACTAGCGCTCCAAACGGCGGGTAAGGTGAACGTCAGACGCGTCGTAAGCATAGTGTTTGTTTGCATCCATTTCCTACGTAATTTCCGAATTATTCGAGTTAGTTTCTTGCCTCCAAGAGTTTGTGTAGTATCAGAAGCCATATATGTTTATAAAAATGATTCTAAAATAAGCGCTAGTATGTACAAAAACCATGAATAGAGTGGCAAGCTACAACACATTCGTGAAGAAACACTTGTGACATTGGACAGAATTGCAGCTTACCACGTTGATATCAAAAGAATATAAACACACAAATTCACATGTAAGAAGCACAGACATGTACCACTACATGCAAAAGCGGTGGACAGCTCGTTTATCGTTCTGTAGGCCTACTGTGTTTGTCATTGTCACTTGTTTCCACGACCTTCATCTTTATATTATTCTAAGTGGGACAAGCAACTGACAAATAGTGGGAGAAATATGCTGAAAACACAATGAGCTGATTACATTACATTCCACGAAAAACCAAATATTTGAATAATTTTCAAACAATCTGTCTGTAGGCACTTTCCTTGTCCCATAATAGTTTCGCTCGAAGTCTAGCGATCTGCACATTCTGACACTTCACACGCTTTTGTAAGACACGAACAGCTGCACTTAATCTAACCACTTCATCGTCAAAGCAGGTCTTGTGTTGATGATTCTCACGAATCTGGCACTAATAAATGGAGAGTTGAACTAGCTGCTTCTGTGTCATAGGACTGTTTTACAGCTTTAGATTGACTGTCGAATCTTTGTGGCAGTTTCTTCTTCATCGTCAGTTGAGCTGGCTTATTTGGAATGTCAAACAGTGTGGATACTGCATTCCACAGGAGTTTGTTTTTGTCTGCGTTCATGACCTGGTTTTGTTCGAAATGTAGCGAACAAAACCTAATATTATTATACAGGTAAACCGGGTCTTTCTTCATAAGGTCTTCTCGTCTGCTATTAACTAGCCATTTATTTCCTCCTAAAACGAAACATTCGTGATTTATACACATACATTTGCAAATGAATCGTGACGATACAGTTTAGTAACATTATAGTATATACCTCTCAGGATCCTTAGGAAACCTAAAAAAGACAGCTGTGGTGTCTTCTTCCTATTGCTGCTGCAATTTATTGCGCTACAAACGCTCCCGATGGTAAAAACCATTGTATAAATCAAAATAAACAATCACTATTCGCTTTCACGATCGCGCCGAACTCACAGTTCAACCTACCGGCCGCTTGGAGCGCTGCTGGCGCTGAAGGCAACAAAATCGAGGCGAAGTGTGAACACACTGTTTGCCGCCATCTTGGATAACAGTACTTGCATCATCAGCTGATGTCATGACTGCCATCTTGGATTACGTCGCCGAATGGACGACAGCGCCCTGTGGTGGTGGTACTGTGTACTAGGTCAGTTGGAGTGTGGACCTTGTGGCGAAAACACTGAATGGTGGTGCTGCCTCCAATTGTTTAATTAAAGACTGGTGCATGTTTTTGACAGCTGACAATTAGAAGGCATGTTTTCAGAGTCTTTTAGATTGATTATTATTTTCACAATTTACGAGATGTTTGGCTCTCAGGACTTAAATGTATTGCATTATTTACGAGTGGTTTGCCTGTCTGTAGGCTGTACAATGCGTTATTTTGTCAGTTTAAAATTAGCAAGGGCATGTGTAGAGCATTGCACATGAGTTATTTAGGAGTAGTTTGCAGTTCTGTATGCTGTGTGGCATGTCAGAGCGTGTGTTCTGTATCACTGTGATAAATACACTCCATCCCTAAATCAACTGTTCCAAAATAAATAAAATACACTCCTTCCTTTCTCCAGCAGCCCAGTGCAGGCTAAGTCCTTTTCCCACCAATCCCTAGGAGGAGGTGGTGGATGGGTGACTTAGGTTAGTGGAGGTAGCCAAGTGATGTATCTTCCCACGATTTTTCTTAGTACAGGTAACCATGGTGTGAAGCATTATCCTGTTGGAATTTGAACTTCCCACCATTTTTCTGGGGGAGGGTGTTAGGTTAGTGGAGGTTGCCCAATTGACCTATCTTCCTGCCAAAATCCGCCATCTTCGATGATGTCACAGCCCTATCTTGGATGACATCATGCACTGCTGCCAAGTCTACATGCCGCTATCTTGGATGTCGTCATTGCCACCATGTTGGATACATCTGACAACAGTGCAGAGTGGTTCTGATTCTGCTTTGCCCCAATACTAACGTCAGGAAGAAACTTGTGAGAATGTACATTTGGAGTAGAGAATTGTATGGTAGTGAGACGTGAACTGTAGAGAAACCATAACAAAAGGAAATGGAAGCGTTTGTGAAGCTGTGGTACAGTAGAATTTTGAAAATTAGGTGGACTGATAAGATAATGAATGAAGCGTTCTCTCCAGAGTTGGCGAGGAAATAAACCTATGGAAAACACTGACAAGGGTGGGCCGCAACATTCCAGTCAGAAGACTGATGACTCACAAAACATATAAATAAATAAAGCTGGGAGGAGTATACCACAGAACTGTTGAAGCGCATAAACAATGTTTGTTCGATATAAAAATGTTGTCAGACATAGTTGACATAAAAATACAAAAGCTAACGTACTATTCTTAGTTTCACACAGGATTAACTTCTGGGGTGGCTCATATGCTTAGGTAAAGTTTTCTGAGTCCAAAAACGTGCAATACGAATTATTTGTGGCGTGAACTGAAGAACGTCCTGCAGAGGACTGTTTAAGAAATAGGGGACACTAACCACTGCTTTCCGATATATTTATTCCTTAATGAAATTTGTCATTAAAGACTTTTTTTTTAAACCAACAGCTAAATTCGCGGAATCAATACTAGAAATAAGAATAACTTTCACAAAGATTTAAGTCACTTACTTTGGTTCAGAAGCGTGTCCACTGTTCATCAATATACGTATTCAGTAACATCCCAGGTGCCATAAAAAGTTTAACTAATAATAAAGTTTAGTTTGAGAAGAGTCTAAAGGATTTCTTGGTGGCGAACCCCCTTCTATCCCACTGATGAATTTCTTAGCAGTACCGATTGATGCTTGTACATTAGTCGCAATATCACATAATATTGCTTCCAATATAAATTGCGTGCAAGTTTTGTGAAGTAATGCGATCACTGCAAATAAATATTTTTCAAAAATGGTTCAAATGGCTCTGAGCACTATGGGACTTAACATCTATGGTCATCAGTCCCCTAGAACTTAGAACTACTTAAACCTAACTAACCTAAGGACATCAGACAACACCCAGTCATCCGAGGCAGAGAAAATCCCTGACCCCGCCGGGAATCGAACCCGGGAAATACTTTTATTGTATTACTTTATTAGATGGTGTGTGGCTACAATAGCCTAAGAATTATCATGTGCCCATAAGCATAAACAACATTTAGTATTTGATGACAAGATTTATATATTTTTTTAATGTAAATATGCTAAAGATTCTTTTTGACCGGTTCCACATTCACAAGGCAAAATTCATTTTGGATCTGTGAAAGGTACATTAGAATATTTCTTCTTATTTTGTGAATATTTATCGTGTATTCTTCTTTCCTGACATGTTCCACGACCCAGAGGATCTACTCACTATGGATTAATTGAAACGAAAAGTACTTCTAATCTAATCCAACAGCTAGACTACCAAGGTACATTGAATAAATGAGCAACGAGTATCGTACCTGAAACAATCACAGATCTTACAGGAATATACAGACGTCTTGGTACCTCTAAGGCTTAAACTAAAACCTTAAAAGTGCTACGAAAATCGGGTCAACGGGTTTGAATGTTTGCAACGGTGGTACTGATGCTTTGAAGAGCGGTGGCTGCATGAACGCCAAGGGAAAATCAGATGTAGTAGAAAAATGCTTCCCCTATCGACTCAACGCAGATCAAGGTAGTCAAAACTTATGTCCATTTTTGACAGAGTTGTTACTGTTGTAGTCTTACGTCCGAAAACTTATCTGATGCAGGTCTCCATGCTACTCTATCCTGTACAAGCCTGTTTATCTCCTAATAACTGCAGCAACTTACTTTCATTTGAACCTGTTTACTGTATTCATCCCTTGGTCTCCTCCCCTTGGTACCTCCTCATTAGTTACTCGGTTTACCCATCTAATCTTCAGCATTCTTGTGCAGTACAAAATTATAAAAGCTTCTATTCTCTTCTTGTCTGAACTGGTTGTCGTATACGTTTCACTTCTGTACAGGGCTACACTCCAGCCAAAAATACCTGCAGAAAAGGCTTAGATTTACATTCTATGTTAACAAATTTCACATTTTCAGAAATACTTTTTGTGCTATGCACAATTTACTTTTTATATCCTCTCCGGCCATCATAATGACGCTGATTAGCACGGTAGAGATCATTCTGTTAGAGAGTTCCCATTACGTGTGAGCTCAGAATATGATGTAAGACACTGGACGGTAGTTTTGTGGGTCACATCTGTTGCAATTCTCGTAGACGTGTGTGATTTATGTTTACTTCTACGAGGCAGCGTTTTTTGTAAGAGTTGCCTATGGTGTCTTTGTGTTTAAAAGTACTGCTAACCCCAGACACAAATTCTGTATAGAATATCAGAGGGATTCCATCGGGTTCCCTAGCTTTGTTCAATTTTAGTTATTTAAGTTGTTTCTCAGTGTCATCGACTTCGATATCTGTAAAACTCATTTTTGCAGTGATGCAGAAAGTAAGTTGGGGCACTTAACTGATTATGATTAAATAGACGCAAATCAAACATTTGGTAGTGGCTAAGTGATGTGTGTTGAAAAATATTATAGTACAAATGCCTGGTGCGTCCATATCATTTCTGCATTATATTTAGCACATTTTTTTTTACAAAAGTATTTCGAATTTCGTACTTTAACTCTATATTAATCATATGCATTATTGCCTTCGAAACGCGTTTTGGATATAAATAAACGGTGACTGGTAACAGTAAACTTGTTGTTTCATTCGAACCCATTCCTTTTATAGCGGGTGATCAGAAAGTCAGTACAAATTCGAAAACTTATTAAACCACGGAATAATGTAGATAGAGAGGTAAAAATTGATACACATGCTTGGAATGACATCGGGTTGTATTAGAACAAAAAAAACAACAACAAAGTATTGCTAGACGCGTGAAAAATCTCTTGCGCGCGTCGTTTGGTGATGATTGTGTGCTCAGCCGCCACTTTCATCATGTTTGGACTCCCAGGTCCCCAGACCTCAGTCCGTGCGATTATTGGCTTTGGGGCTACCTGAAGTCGTGAGTGTATTGTGATTGACCGACATCTCTAGGGATGCTGAAAGACAACATCCGACGCCAATGCCTCACCATAACTCCAGACATGCTTTACAGTGCTGTTCGCAACATTATTCCTCGACTACAGCTATTGTTGAGGAATGATGGTGGACATATTGAGCATTTCCTGTAAAGAACATCATCTTTGCTTTGTCTTACTTTGTTATGCTAATTATTGCTATTCTGATCAGATGAAGCGCCATCTGTCGGACATTTTTTGAACTTTTGTATTTTTTGGTTCTAATAAAACTCCATGTCATTCCAAGCATGTGTGTCAATTTGTACCTCTCTACCTACTCCAAACAGGAGCTGCACAGATCAAGTCCTCTCACTAACTTCCTACATCGAGGCAGGCTTCCAAAGACAAGAAAAAACATCCGTGGTATTTATAGACCTGACAGCGGCTTATGATACTGTATGGAGGCAAGGCCTGATTTACAAACTACTCCGCATCGTGCCATGTTTGAAAATGGCTAACCTTACCAACGGGATGCTCTGCAACAGACCATTCCAGGTGATACTTGGAAATTATAGGAGCAAAACAATGAAGCTCAATAATGGCTTGCCCCAAGGATCAGTCCTGGCACCGCTACTTTTCAGCATGTATATAGCCGATATGCCTAATACTAAATCTGAAAAGTTTGGATATGCAGATGACTTGGCCATAGCTACACAACATCGAGATATGCAGATGACTGGGTCATAGCTACACAACATCGAGATGTGGAGCATACTGAGACTGTCCTGACAAGCGACTTGTCCTTGCTGCGAACGTACTTTCGTGAATGGAGACTACAACCTAGTCCAACTAAAACTGAGGCTATGTGTTTCCACCTGAATAATAAATTGGCTAACAGACGCCTTAAGATATATTTTGATAACAATATTCTGCCTTATAATAAAAATCGAAAATACCTGGGAGTGACATTAGATAGAACCCTGAGCTACAAACACCACCTCATCAACGCTGCTGCAAAAATCCGTACTAGGAACAATATCATTCAGAAACTATGTGGTACCAGTTGGGGCTCCTCCGCCTCTACCTTGCGATGCTCTGCTTTGGGACTTGTCTTCTCTGCGGCATAGTACTGTTCCCCTGTTTGGCTAAAGAGCGCTCACACCAAGATGGTGGACACAGTACTGAACCAAACTATGAGGATTATTTCAGGTACAATAAAATCAACCCCCATTCACTGGCTACCTGTACTGAGCCACATACCGCCACCTCACTTACGAAGAGAACATGCGCTTCTCAGAGAATTTAAAAAAATACAAGACAACCCACAACTTCCGATTCACGCTTTGAGCAATGGTATTGACAGAGATAGATTGCGCTCTAGACATCCACCTCTTATAAGGGCCAAAGATCTGGAGGAAAATGGTTT
Source organism: Schistocerca americana (assembly GCF_021461395.2). Lineage (NCBI taxonomy): Eukaryota > Metazoa > Arthropoda > Insecta > Orthoptera > Acrididae > Schistocerca > Schistocerca americana. Next base: position 401,797,950 of record NC_060126.1, on the reverse strand, counting down.
CTGTCTTGAAGAACGCTGGAAAGTGGAATGGGAAGAATCAGCACCACCGCAGGTAAACACCTTACTGAAACCGTCGAACAGACCTCCAGGCTTTGGCTTACCACGTAAAACCTGGACCATCCTCAACAGGATCAGGACGGGCCACGGTCGATGTGCGGACTCTCTACACAAATGGGGAAGAGCACCATCCCCAAAGTACGACTGCGGCGCTGAGAAGCAGACGATCCGGCACATCATTGCAGAGTGCCCTCTGAGAGCCTACACAGGTCAAACAACGGACTTCCTGGATGTGACTCGAAGTGCAGTTCAATATATTAAAAACCTAAATGTTAATTTGTAATTATATAAATGTTGTTCATGACATAACTGTATTTAATTCTTTATGTCTTGTTTTTTAGTGCCAAAGTTATAAAGTTATTGTAGCAGCTTATTTCTCTATAAACGTGATTTGTACTTGCCATCCGCTAAATAAATAATTCCGTGACTTATTCAGGTTTCAAAATTATACTGACTTTTTGATGACCCGGTATATAAAGGGTGATTCCGTGATGATGCTACAACTTTCAAGGGAGTTGGGGAAGGATAAATGTATCAATCTGAGGTTAGAGTGGCTCTAACGGAAATGAACGAGTCGAAAGTTATAAGTGAAAACCTTTCTCGTACCCCTGACATCGGAATACATGAACCGATACTGTTATTGCTAAGGTCGTGGGCGTGTGGCGGGCAACTTTCGGAGGTGGTAGTATGGACAAAAGAAAGAAAAAAAAGCGCCTAGTAAACATGGGCTCTAAAATACATACGTTAAGAGCTATGAGCACGTGCTCAGTAGAAATGTGCTTCTCACTGGAGGAGACAAACAAGTCCTCATAGCTACTCGGATATAGATTTTAGAGCTCATGTTTGGATACTTTTCCTTGTCTTTGTCCACACTACCACCTCTGAAAGTTACCTACCCTACACTCTTAGCAACAACAGTACCGGTACATGTATTCCACTAACAGAATTACCAGAGCGATTGTCGCTCGTAACTTTCGGCTCAGCATAATAAATGGTGACTAACACTCAGTTACGTGTATAAGACGAAACATTTTTGTAAAAAAAAATGGACCCACTAGCAATATGTAAGTTTTATAACATTTTACAACTCAAGTCAGTCACAACCAAATGTTTCATTTGTGTCTATTTAGTCATCGTCAGTCATTTGTTTTTGGTTTAAACAGTGGTTCCCAAAGCTGAGTGTGCAATCATGTACTTGAATGTAAACCACCTGAAAATGTGCACAAGCTCGAAACAGATCATGTGTTCGTTAAAATCACCTACTTCTGTGACTAGTAGCGGCTATTATTCTGCACTGCATTACTTCTTTTGCTTTCCTTCTCTCAGTTTCGGTTGCTATGCCACCCATGATGTCTGCACACTAATTTAGGCGCCTTTTCCTCTCACCACACTTTATTTCAGATTCATTGTGTTTCCAGAATAAGATACTACGGCAGTCATTAAAGGCCTCACACGTTGTTGTCTTCACAGCCAAATGCGATTCCTTAGAAACTACCTGCAGACATCTCTACTCCTTGTTTTACATTCATTCTGAAGTAGTCATTCTTTCCTCTCTCACACGCCAGCAGTGTGTCCAGAACAGTTTCTTCCATTCTGTTACGGGATCCGCCATTGAAGACGGGTGGTGCAGCAGAGTTTGCCGGCGCCAGTGGCATCGACCGCTTCCACGTGGCAGGCACGTGGCCGCTGGCGCCGTTTCCATGCTGCATACTGGAGCCAAGGGACGTTGATCCCCCGGGATACAATGCCCGGCAGTAAACGCTGGAGATGGACCTATTCGGTGGCACAAGAAAACTCGTAACCTGGGCATTCATCGTACACATAGAACAAACGTGCACACGCACGTACCTTTATCTACTGTATTTTATTATACCTATTGTTTTCCTTGTTCTTTTTTTGGGGGGAGAGGGTATAATGAATTCTACTCTGCTTTTGTAAATGATGAAAGTCTATGTGAATGCACCTTGCCGCTAACTTGGTGTAATGTTTTGTCTGTACAGAAGTGTATCTGTCGCCTTTATCGCTCTTTCCCTCTCACACATAAATCGGTACAATAAAGTCAGGGCTTCGTGTTTTCTAGTTAGGCTGATCCGTGAAAAGACAGAGAAACAATTATGCTAGTGGAGGATTCTCTCACTCTCTCTCTCTCTCTCTCTCTCTCTCTCTCTCTCTCTGTCCTTTATCTGTGTACAGTTTAAATATATTATTTACGTGAAATCAGCCTAGTAGAATCTCTGGTGGAGCCCTTCGTCTTAATATTCAGCGGCTGGCTTGCTAGAAAAGATCTTTACATTTGTTATTATTATTAAGCGCTGCATTCAGTTGGGAAAATCGATCGTTTGAACAATTCGTTCAGTTTACGACAGATCTAAAATTTCAGATGTGGACGAAGCCTTTTTGGACGATTTCAAAAAACTCAGAGATTGCAGGCTCTCTTCGTCACAGCTGAAACTTCCCAATTAATTACAGGGCCCAGACAATCATCAATGGTTCAGACAGAGAACTCATTCGTCATTCACTCTAGAATAAAATGGTCACAAACCTTATTTCTGAGGAAAATTGTATATTGAATCCATTTCCGTACATGTTCGGTTTTCTGTTGGTTCCAAGTCTCATGTAATTTTCTTTTACAGGTTTTTTCTTTCTCTTTATCTATCACGCTAGCGGCACAAACTTTCCTAGCTCGCTTTAGCGCGAAGAAGAGTAAATAAATCTCCTTTAGCAATCCGACAATCTTCCAACCGATACTTCCGAAGCTGTTCCTCTCTCTCTCTATAATAATCATGGAGCATACATTTCTGTACCTCTGTCGTTCCAAAGAATAAACGTACTAGAAAAATACCTTGGCGTCGACGAGCTGTCGGCGCATATATTACTAGAAAATCTGATCAGATACTTTTCAAACGTAAATACATGTGGATGATTTGGTTGACCATTATTAATTATTGCGTGGTAGAGGGTAATTTTCCGTGGGGAGATTACAAGGGGGGGACTATTTTTTCACACTTGCACGTATACAACTTGTACAGATTAATTGTCGTTTCTGGTAAATGTAATAAAAGTCTTATTTGGACCAAACGTGTTTCACCTTATTTTAAAGCGTCTTCAGTTTTCACTGTACTTTTTTGTTTGAACACACCCACACCCACATCCACCTACCCACTCACACAAACACACGCTGTCTCTCTCTCTCTCTCTCTCTCTTTCTCTCTCTCTCTTCCTAGCCTGAAAATATAAACATTAATAGTGCAGTAGCAGACGCCTCCACCACTACCAAAACAAACAAAACACGAACGCATTCCGCAATAGCAAAAGAATACACGCAAAATGACGAGATGACAGTGCACAGAAGTGTAAGTGAAAGTGGTTTTCGATGATGCAAATATTCAACAAATTCACGTGGAAGGCGAAGAAGAATGGAGTAAAAAAAAAACATTAATAATGAAAAGAATAAAAGCTGTTTATAGTGAGAAGTAAAGAATGCGAACTGTTAATGACCGAAACAAAGAAAATTGTAAGAGAAAAAAGCATATTGTTACAGTGACCACTAAAGTCTCATTCAGATTTATGTTACAGGCTCTGAGCATTATGCGACTTAACTTCTGAGGTCATCAGTCGCCTAGAACTTAGAACTAATTAAACCTAACTAATCTAAGGACATCACACACAGCCATGCCCGAGGCAGGATTCGAACCTGGGACCGTAGCGGTCGCTCGGCTCCAGACTGAAGCGCCTAGAACCGCACGGCCACTCCGGCCGGCATTTATTTTACAGTTATATAACTTTGATGGTATAGAGTTCCCTGTCAAGATCCAGGACATACCTAAATTTGAGGTGCAGAATACCGGCATATCAGTCCCTGTTTATGGCCTGGAGAACAAAAGCAAGTCACATGAGCAAGAGAAGCATATTGTCGTCGGCCTCCTTCATTTCTCAAAATTTACTGGTGAGTGTGAGTTGCATGTAAACATGCTGCTTGTCCCTGAAGGTGATTATTATCACTATGTTTGGAACAAAGACATGTCACTACTCCTTTCCACCCAACTATGAAGAAATTGTCATATTTGCTTAAGATTCCTGAATTATTTCTCCTCAGACAGGTTATTAGCAGAGCATCTAGTAGACTGTGCTTCCAAGGACCCAGTACATGTTATTATGCCTACTGAGGAAAACAAATTCATAAAGTTTAACAATGCTCAAGACCAGGAAAGATGCCCTTTTGTAATGTATGTCGACTTTGAGTGCCTCCTCGCTCCTGCGACCCGCTTTACAGAAAAATACGTACCGTATGAGGCAGTGTACCAAATTGTATCGTCATATGATTACAGTCGTAACTGCTACAAATCTTGTGTCGGGGCTGCTCACTGAGCTCGAAAAATTTCATGGATGGTTGACAAGCTTTACAGCTACAGCGTGCCCGTGACCAAATCAAAGGAGAATGAAAATTTGCATAATAATGCGGTTGATTGTCATTATTTGTGGGCTGCCATTAGACAGAAAAGCGGAAACTCCTCGTAGGGACTATTGTCATCTTATGGGAGAGCTCCGTGGTGCAGCTCACAACTTGTGCAATTTGGAGAACCAGCTACTAAGACACATACCCGTTTTCTTTCGTAATTTAATGAGATCGACAGGAAGTGCAAAATGGCTAAGCAGGGCTGGCTAGAGGACAAATGTAAGGGTAAGATAGATGCTACCTACAGCAAAATTAAAGAGAACTTTGGAGAAGAGAGAACCACTCGTACGAATATCAAGAGCTCAGATGGAAACCCAGTTCTAAGCAAAGAAGGGAAAGCAGAAAGGTTGAAGGAGTATATAGAGGGTCTATACAAGGGCGATATACTTGAGGACAATATTATGGAAATGGAAGAGGGTGTAGATGAAGGTGAAATGGGATATATGATACTGCGTGAAGAGTTTGACAGAACACTGAAAGACCAAAGTCGAAACAATGCCTCGGGAGTAGACAACATTCCATTGGAAGTATTCACAGTCCTGGGAGAGCCAGCCCTGACGAAACTCTACCATCTGGTGAGCAAGATGTATGAAACAGGCGAAATACCCTCAGACTTCAAGAAGAATATAATAATTCCAATCCCAAAGGCAGCAGGTGTTGACAGAAGTGAAAATTACCGAACTATCAGTTTAAGAAGTTACAGCTGCAAAATACTAACACGAATTCTTTACAGACGAATGGAAAAACTGATAGAAGCCGACCTCGGGGAAGATCAGTTTGGATTCCGTAGAAATGTCGGAACACCTGAGGCAATACTGACCCAACAACTTATCTTAGAAGATAGATTAAGCAAAGCCAAACCTACGATTTTAGCATTTGTAGACTTAGAGAAAGCTTTTGACAATGTTGACTAGAATACTCTCTTACAAATTCTGATAGTGGCAGGGGCCAAATACAGGGAACCAAACGCTATTTACAATTTGAGCAGAAACCAAGTGGCAATTAGTTATAAGTGTCAAGGGGCATGAAGGGGAAGTATTGGTTGGTAAGGGAGTGAGGCATGGTTGTAGCTCATCTCAGATGTTATTCAAATGGTTCAAATGGCTCTGAGCACTATGGGACTTAACATCTATGGTCATCAGTCCCCTAGAACTTAGAACTCCTTAAACCTAACTAACCTAAGGACATCACACAACACTCAGTCACCACGAGGCAGAGAAAATCCCTGACCCCGCCGGGAATCGAACCCGGGAACCCGGGCGTGGGAAGCGAGAATGCTACCGCACGACCACGAGCTGCAGACTCAGATGTTATTCAATCTGTATATTGAGCAAGCAGTAAAGGAAACAAAAGAAAAATTAGGAGTAGGAATTAAAATCCATGGAGAAGAAATAAAAACTTTGAGGTTCGCCGATGACATTGTAATTCTATCGGAGACAGCAAAGGACCTGGAAGAGCAATTGGACGGTATGGACAATGTTTTGAAAGGAGGATATAAGACGTACATCAACAAAAGCAAACCGAGAATAATGGAATGTTGTCGAATTAAGTCGGGTGATGTCGAGGGAAGTGAGCCACTTAAAGTAGTAGATGAGTGTTGCTATTTGGGGAGCAAAGTAACTGATGATGGTCGTAGTAGAGAGGATGTAAAATGTAGTCTGGCAATGGCAAGGAAAGCATTTCTGAAGAAGAGAAATTTGTTAACACCGAGTATAGATTTAAGTGTACGGAAGTCGTTTTTGAAATTATTTGTATGGGGTGTAGTCACGTATGGAAGTTAAACACGGACGATAAATAGCTTGGACAAGAAGAGAATAGAAGCTTTCGAAATGTGCTGCTACAGAAGAATGCTGAAGATTACATGGGCAGATCACATAACTAATGAGGAGTTATTGAACAGAGTTGGGGAGAAGAGAAATTTGTGGCACAACTCGACTAGAAGAAGAGTTCGGTTGGGAGGACATGTTTTGAAGCATTAAGGGATCAGCACTTTAGTATTGGAGGGCAGCGTGGAGGGTAAAAATCGTAGAGGGAGACCAACAGATGAATACACTAAGCAGATTCAAAAAGATGTAGGTTGCAGTAGGTACTGGGAGATGAAGTATTTTGTACAGGATTGAGTAGCACGGTGAGCTGTGTCAAACCAGTCTCTGGACTGAAGACCACAACAAGTACAGTATGATAGCATCCAAAGACGAAGGTGGATCGAGCTGGACGACTTTTTGCTTAAAAGTACGGAACCTTTTGCCATGCCAAATTACTCAACAATATTACAATGAATAAAGACACAAAGTAAATCACACATAGGTTAATAATAACTATATTCTGGATTAAAAACACAATTTAAAATTACTACACCTACATTATGACTTGTATTATGCAATTACGAGTGCCGTTTGGTTGCAGCTCGGGAATAAAATAATGAAAAAATGTAGTATTAATGGCGGTGCACCTAAATACGTCATATCTGGACAAGACCTAGGCTTTTGCTGTTCATTTTTGGAACACAACCTATGACCAGCTTAGAGAGAGATGTGATGACACTTTCTGCAGGACCTGACCATCATTTTGCGGGACAATGCTCAATCACGTACAGTGCAAGCTGTTCCTGATTTGTTTGACTGATGGAGCTGCTAAGTGCTGTAGTACCTACTGCACTCGCGTAACTTAAGCCCTCGTAAGTTCAACTCGATTTCTAAACTGAAGGAAACATTTCACAGCATTCGCTTCAGAACTGCTACAAATTCGTCGGGCAATAGTCCGCGCCACTCGATCTGTCAACACAAGTAGCACAGCTAAGAGTATCTTACGACTTCCACATCGCTGCCAACGGGTTATACACAATACTGGTGCGTACTTGGAAGGTCAGTAAAACTTTGAAACACGTACCTATTTTGAACGAGCTGAAAATACTCGTAAATAGTTGTCACTGTTAAAGTTCCAACCCTCGTATATTGGTTACACAGAGAAATCAGCTCTCTCTCTCTCTCTCTCTCTCTCTCTCTCTCTCTCTCTCTCTCTATATATATATATATATATATATATATATATATATATATATATATATATATATATATGAATAGTAACTTGATCATTCTTTATGTCAATAACTGGAGAGGCGATGTTTGGGTAATTGTCTGCTGCCTCCGATGCATCATTATAGGTGTAGCATTGAAAAAATAAGAATATTAATAACTGTAATTCTTTGATTATAATGAGAGAGGTATGAAATAAAACACAAACACGGTTTTAGATCATATATACATACATTATTTATTTATTCAAATATCATAGATAGAATGTAGTATTTCAAGAAAATCATCAGACTCTCTCTTTATCTTCTTCTTCGCACCTATGCAGTATTTTCCAAACGAAGCTTTTTGACGTGCAATAAGTTCCGCGCGTATTTCCCTCAAGCCAATGGATGCCTCACAGTACTCAGTTTTTTCACACTCACATTTAATCTGTTTGCCTTTCGACTCTGCGTTCATGGTGCAAACAGGTGCAAACAAAGGTACTGCTTTAAATCATTAACATGGGCACTATGCGCACGTAGGAAGTTTACGTCATCATTGTATGCAGAGGCTATGCTCGGCAACTAACAGTTCAATCTCTCCAAAGCAATACTTAGCGCAAAATCCAGATTGTATAACTTCATAACTGATGCGTGCCTTAGATAAACACAGTTGTCACCCGATTTCACACATAGTGCACAGTCATCATACACTGTTGTAATAGTCTAGCGGTTCTAGGCGCTCAGTCCGGAGCCACGCGACTGCTACGGTCGCAGGTTCGAATCCTGCCTCGGGCATGAATGTGTGTGATGTCCTTAGGTTAGTTAGGTTTAAGTAGTTCTCAGTTCTAGGGGACTGATGACCATCGATGTTAAGTCCCACAGTGCTCAGAGCCATTTGAACCATTTGAACTGTTGTAATAGATAGTGTCACACCAATAAGGCGAAGGTCTGGGGGAGAGCGAGTTGGATCTGTTGATTGATGTAGCACTCTGCACGACCTATTTCGTCCCAGTCGAACTCGGAAATTGGCACTTTAACACCCTTCGATGCATTTTCAATTTCTGTTCCCGCATGCAAGCAACAAGATGTTCTTCTATACCAATGTTTAATTGTTTTGCATTCCACTGGGAGTTAAATTGTATGTTGAACTGAAAAGCATGGGTACACTCGATGCCTTCTTGCCCACAGCATCTCCACTCTATGGCTGTACTATTACAGGGATGTTCTGCTGGGATGGGTCGTATGTTGGTGTCCAGTACAATGATCCATCTTGCTGTTGTTTGGGACCACCAGTAGCATTCGATGTGTTGGGAGCAGATCACCTGTCCTCATCACACCAATCGATGATTGGGACAGACAACAGCAGCTCCTTTTCCTGCTCCAGCAAGTGGGCTATGTGTGCTACAGGATCGCATGTGGTCGCTATATGTTCAGACATGCTGGAGGTCGTTGCTGCCTCAGGTGCAGAGGTCGGTGCAGGTCTCGACAAGATGGCAGCCGAGCTTGCTACAGGTCTGGATGTGGCAGAGATTGGAATATTGGCACTCGACCCTGCAGGCTTGGTCGCATCGAGAGCTACTGCTGAACAAAGACAAGGAAGCATTACATATGGACCAACACGCGAAAACAACCAACAATAATAATAATAATGCTAACCACAGAGAAAGATGTGATATGGGATACTTATTTTTCTGTTTCTTCCTGTTCTGCAGAGCTGTGATGGATTGCTACTGGTGTTGATGCTTCATGGTTCTTCTCCCTCTTCTTCTTCTTCTTCTTCTTCTTCTTCTGCTGGCTGACTGAGCAAGACTGAGGTCTCAGAGCTGCTGAGCCTGCTCTAATCCCCTCCAATGATGTTACCAGATAGCGCCATCCTTCTGGCTGAAATTTAACATGTGACTGGATTAAGGATTCCTATTGGTTCCCAACCATTTTCCCTCCAGCCCCGACCACTGTCTTGGATTATGTGATGGGAGAGATGAAGGCACCCTCTTGTGGGAGTACTGTGTAGTAGGTTAGTTGGACTCCAGACGTCGTGGTGAACACACTGGATGGCGATACTGCCTCAAATTGTTTAAATAAGGACTGCATGCAAAATAAAGACTTGTCCATCCTATCCAGCACAGGATGAGTCCTTTTCGCGTTAATTCCTAGGAAGAGGTGGCGGTCGGATGACTTAAGTTAGTGGAGGTAGACTTGGTGAGCTATTTTCTTAGGTTTGTGGAGGTAGCCATGGTGTGTTGCATTGTCCTGCTGGAATTTGTAATTCCCGCCATTTTCTGGGGGAGAAGGGAGGGGAGGGTGGAGGGGAGGGAGTTAGGTTAGTGGCGGTAGCCCAATTGACCTATCTTTCCGCCAAAATTTGAACTTCCTGCCATGGCGTCATTGCGATGTTGTCATATATATCATCGCCATCTTGGATCTGCCATCTTGAATAAATTTGGCAACAATGGAGAGTGGGGCCGTGTTGTCTTTGCTCTACTACTAGAGGTAAGTTCAGTAAGTATCCACATGTAAATACAAACGTTGTAGCTAACACAACCCGATGTTGTCATAATGTGTCACCACCTGTTGGATGACGCTAACATTCAAGTGACATCGTCTCCTAGGTTGGTTTCGATTTGGCAATCATTTCAGTAATTTGTGCCATGAGATTATCGCCGAGATACAAAAAGTGTACTATTGTTCGCTGACCTACTTGTTTCTTTTGGATGGGGCAGCACGAGATGGTGTAAAAGCGATATTGGATGCTGCCCACAGTGCCCCTTTCGCACTAACGACAACAGTTGGGTATTGGTTCAATGATTTAAACCTTGTCGAACAGTATAAGGAAATCGGGTTGCTGTTGAATTGGTTCAAATATACTTTTTTAGGTTTTATGTAAGATCGTCTCTGGCTTGCGCTCCGGAAAAGTACATCGTCTGAAAACAGAGTTACACTTATTTTACGATGCTCGTTAAATAATACGATTTAGACATTCAGTCATTTTAACTATCATAACTGTTTTACTACTAAGCATATGAATGGCATCACAGATCAATACGCGAACGCATTAGATTTGATTGCTAAAATGAGTACGCCAAGGCTTATGCTTCATGCTTTGGTCCTCAGTTCGAAGCACGTGCTTCTGTTTCCAGATCGTCTAGTCACGTGGTCTTTCCAAAAGTAGTAGTTTCAAAGAAATGAAAAGGCTTGCACAGAATGAAACGAACTGAAGACAACGAGGGAGCAACAATCTGTCGATAACATTGGCAAACTAGGAGTCTTGATTTCACCTGCCGACTTATCTTTCTATCGTTACGTGGGAAATTACTTCTGTTTTTTTTTATCAGTATTTAAAGGTGCTTTGCGATAACTTCCACCATGTGATAACTACTCTGGGTCTTTCTTCTTTCTTCTATCAATTTGATTACCCGTCTCTAACAAACTCGACGTCGATGGGACGTTAAAACTTAATCTTCTAGTGTTTCTTAACTTTAACTACTGGGGTCCTGTTTCTGTAGAAGTTGTACATAATATTTGCTCTCTGTGTTCTATCCGTCTTGCACTCTACATTTCGACTGGTGTGATGCGGACAGCTGTGTCAACCGTTTCATTTCATAATAGCAACTTGAACCTACGTCCTCGATTATTTGCTATATGTACTCCGATTTCTGTCTTCGTCTACAGCTCTCGCTAGTACCATGGAAGTTATTCCCTGATGTCTTAACGGCTGTGCTATCATCCTGTCCCTTTTTCTTGTCAGTGTTTTCCATGTATTCCTGTCTTCAATGATTCTCCAGAGAAACTCCTCATTCCTTACGTTATCAGTCCACCTAATTTTCAACATTCTTCTATAGGACCAACATCTCAAATGTTTCGATTCTTTTCCGTTGCGGGTTTCCCGCAGTCCATATCTCACTACCATACAATGCTGTGCTCCAAAAGTACATCCTCAAAACTTTCTTCCTCAAATTAAGGTCTATGTTTGATATGTAGATATCTCTTGGCGAAGAATGCCCTTTTGCCAGCGCTAGTCTGTTTTTTATGTCCTCCTTGCTCCGTCCGTCATGGGTGATTTTGCAGCCTAGGCAGCAGAATATCTTTGCATCTACTTCGTAAACTCCAATTTTGGTGTTAAGTTTCTCGCTCTTCTCATTTCTGCTACTTCTCATTACTTCCCCTTTTCTTCGGTTTACTGTCAATCTGTATTCTGTACTCCGATAGCTTAACCCTATTTTTCTCAGAATTTCAAACATGTTGCACCATTTGGGTTAACATTCTCGAATGCTTTTTCCAGGTTGACAAATCCTATGAACGTGTTTTGATACTTCTTCCGTTTTGCTTCCATAACAATGGCAAAAAAAAAGAAAGAAAAAACGAAATTCCTGCACTTCATGGGTCAATTCCTGCCTCCTGCCAACTTTGGATCGAGAAAAACAAATATTACAATGAAAAGCTTTCCTGGGCTCTAGTTTCTGTGATACACACTAGGCGGAAGAATTTCATATTAACGGATTAAGAGAAAAAAATACATTTTAATTACGTATACTAACAACATTGATGATGTGTCTGAAATTTTCTAAATGGTAGTTACATTTTAAGAGTTCTAAATTACTGGCAGAATACCTCGCAGGTCTGAAGAGAATCATGTCGTGGCTGCATGAGATCGTCGTCTCTTAGCTTGCCTCTTGTAACGGAGTTCCGGAGCTTCCCTACACAAAGACCAACCGTAATCCGCAAGCATTGCTTCATTCCAATGACCCTGATATCTTAACAGTAATGTCCTGATGGAATCTTTCTCTGTGTTCATCACTGACAGCTCCACAACTAGGAGGTAAACATTCTAGGTGTTAGTGGAGAAAATGGAGTTTAAGGGACATGTTGCATCGAAGGTTACGGTATTTTTGCAAGTGCACTGGCACTAACTGAGTGTAGCTATCATCTCTTTTGCTGCCTAAAAATCCACGAACAACTCCCTTGAAGGCTTCTCAAGCTTCGTTTCCCCTCCAAAACTTAATCAACGCAGGGCCCTTTACAAGTTCTCAAATTTGTGGCCCGATAAAAATACCTTCCTTAACTTTTTCATCACTGAATTTCGAAAATTTCTCTCTTATACACTTAAAGGGCTGTCCTTGGTTCATACCTGTGACAAAATTTTTTGTGAAACCAAGCTTGATTTGCAGGGGTGGAAGAAGAAGATCTTTTGTGTCCACGAGACGTTTGGCAACGACATTTTTCCAGCTAGGATTAAGGTTTCTTGCAAGCCGGTCCGATTTAATATTATTTCCTATCCCTACTGTGCCACATACAGAAGCAATAATGTTTTTTGCACCCCAGTTGCATTCCTAAGAGTATGGCAATGATTTTAGATCACCACAGATTTTCCTTAGTGTTCATGATATTTTATTAAGAGGGCTGTCATATTTGCATATGACTCGTTCGTGTTTACTGCATGACCGACAGGAACAGGGGAAAGACGGTTGTCATTGTGAAGTGACGCAGCTTTCAAACTAAGCTTGGAGGAGTCTATGAACAGCCTCCATTCAATTGGATCATGGTTCAAGTTCGAGGATTTCATCAAGCCGTTAATGTCGCAGCAAATGACAAGATCGTTTTTCTTCTCCACAAAGGGAACCAGTTCCACGTGACGTTTTGTGTACTGTGAGACTGTGACATAACTTTCTAGAAGATTCCATTGCTGCAATCTAGACCCAAGAATTTCTGCCTTCTCCTTTGACAGGTCAAGCTCCCTAATGGGATCACTCAGCTCCACTTGACTCAATCTGTGCTTTTTATCATCTTTTCCCTCAACACCAGGGTCACAGGATGTGGAAGGCTTGTTTGGTTCTTCTTCTTGTTCCACACTGTCTTAATTTTCTACTTCAGACACACAATTTTCAGGTGGAGTGGGCACTGGTAAACTGATTGCGGAATGGGTCGATCAGCAGATCGAAGATTTGGGTACTCAACTGTTGTTCTTTTCTTCATGGACAATCCTGCCTTTGTAGGTGGAGTCAAACAGAAACACCAGTAATCTGTATGGTTTGTAGGCTCCCGCCAAACCATACGCACAGCAAAAGCTATAGATTGTTACTTATTTTTCAGCAATTCTCGCTGTGTAACTGAACATGCATTGCAGCATATATGTGGAGCCCAAGACGTATTCTGGTACCCTACTTTTATACCGATACAAGGCTGATAGGCAGTCTCCACAAGAGGCGTCAGATTACGTCTCTGTGGGGAAACTGTTATTTCACAACAAATGTCACAAAAATTATTCACTTTATTTACACATTTTCGTTGCATTTTTACCAATTTTACACTACAAAAGCACTCTCAAACCAGAAATTCTGCTTTAATTACAGCAGTAACTACATGAAACTCACAATCACAGCAACACTATCATCTATGCTTGTGACTTACAGACGCTTTAAGAGCATTTGTGTTTTGTTGGTGGACAGGTGTGGCAACTCTGAAAACAAAATTACCCACAAACTGAAAATGTTGACTATAAAAAAGAAATGTCAGTTTATCTCCAAAGCAAGAGCTAATCTGTAATTTTATGGTGATTTTTTTGATTCATCAGATGGCAATGCATAAAAATTCACTATTTTTGAGCCCAAAACATTTTCATTGTTGGCCATTGTAATCAACTGCAACGTCAGAACTGGTTTCTGTTTCCTTTACCTTTTCTAGAGCCTAATTAATCGTCATCTGATTCTCAGTTTTCTTTTCCACTCTTCTGTATACTATTCTTGTCAACAGCTTAGATGCATCAGCTGCTAAGGAGATCGTGCGATACTTCTCACAGTCTTGCAGTCTTGGGAGTAGTGTGGATGATACAAAAAGATCTATAGGAAGGTGCTGATTGCTGCAAAAAAGTCATTTAATGACAAAATAATATACAGGGTGAGTCACCTAACATTACCGCTGGATATATTTCGAAAACCACATCAAATACTGACGAACCGATTCCACGTACCGAACGTGAGGAGAGGGGCTAGTGTAATTGGTTAATACAAACCAAACAAAAATGCACGGAAGTATGTTTTTTTTAACACAAACCTACGTTTTTTTAAATGGAACCCCGTTAGTTTTGTTAGCACATATGAACATATAAACAAATACGTAATCAGTGCCGTTTGTTGCACTGCAAAATGTTAATTACATCCGGAGATATTGTAACCTAAAGTTGACGCTTGAGTACCACTTCTCCGCTGTTCGATCGTGTGTATCGGAGAGCACCGAATTACGTAGGGATCCAAAGGGAACGGTGATGGACCTTAGGTAAAGAAGAAACTGGAACAGCACATTACGTCCACATGGTAACACCTTGTTATTGGTCTTTTTCACTGACGCACGTGTACATTACCATGAGGGGTGAGGTACACGTTCACTCGTGGTTTCCGTTTTCAATTACGGAGTGGAATAGAGTGTGTCCCGACATGTCAGGCCAATAGATGTTCAATGTGGTAGCCATCATTTGCTGCACACAATTGCAATCTCTGGCGTAACGAATGTCGTACACGCCGCAGTACATCTGGTGTTGTGTCGCCGCAGGCTGCCACAATACGTTGTTTCATATCCTCTGGGGTTGTAGGCACATCACGGTACACATTCTCCTTTAACGTACCCCACAGAAAGAAGTCCAGAGGTGTAAGATCAGGAGAACGGGCTGGCCAATTTATGCGTCCTCCAATTCCTATGAAACGCCCGTCGAACATCTTGTCAAGGGTCAGCCTAGTGTTAATTGCGGAATATGCAGGTGCACCATCATGCTGATACCACATACGTCGACGCGTTTCCAGTGGGACATTGTCGAGCAACGTTGGCAGATCATTCTATAGAAATGCGATGTATGTTGCAGCTGTTTGGGCCCCTGCAATGAAGTGAGGACCAATGAGGTGGTCGCCAATGATTCCGCACCATACATTTACAGTCCACGGTCGCTGTCGCTCTACCTGCCTGAGCCAGCGAGGATTGTCCACGGACCAGTAATGCATGTTCCGTAGATTCACTGGCCTGTGGTTTGTGAAACCCGCTTCATCTGTAAACAGGTAGAACTGCAACGCATTCTCTGTTAATGCCCATTGACAGAATTGCACTCGATGATTAAAGTCTCTCTCTCTATTCGTTTAGTCGGTTCCGACTCTTCGTGACCCCATGAACCAAATCACGCCACTTTTTCCTGTCTTGCACTTTCTCCCGTAGACCTTCCAGGTTGGAACACATTGCTTCTGTGATGCCATCGATCCATCTCATCCTCTGACGCCCTCTTCTAGTTCCTTCAATCTTCCCCAGCATTAATGTTTTTTCCAGCGAGGCGTGCCTTCGCATTGTGTGTCCAAAGTAGGTCAGCTTTTGTTTTAACATTAGACCTTCCAGGGAGAAATCTGGTTTAATTTGCTCCAATATTGATCTGTTGGTTCTCTTTGCAGTCCATGGAACTCTAAGAAGTTTCCTCCAACACCACAATTCGAAGGAGTCAATTCTTCGCCGTTCAGCCTTTCTAATGGTCCAGGTCTCACATCCATACATCACAACTGGAAAGACCATAGCCCTCACAATACGGATCTTTGTTGCTAGTGTTATATCTCTGGACCTTATAACCTTGTCAAGGTTTGACATCGCCTGTCTACCGAGCAACAGGCGTCTCCGGATTTCATGGCTGCAGTCGCCGTTAGCAGAGATCTGGGAACCGAGATAACTGAATGTGGTCACTACCTCCATGGTTTCTCCTGCTATATCCCACGAATTGGTAGGTGTAGTTGCCATAATTTTCGTTTTCTTCACATTCAGCATAAGACCGGCCTTTTCACTTTCGTCTTTCACCTTCAGTAAGAGTGTTCCCAATTCTTCTTCACTTTCTGCCAACAGGATCGTATCATCCGCGTACCTGAGGTTGTTTACATTTATTCCAGATATTTTAATTCCTGTTTCTCCTTCATCTAGCCTCGCATTCCTCATGACATGTTCTGCATAAAGATTGAATAAGTACGGTGATAGTATGCAGCCTTGCCGGACCCCTTTCTGAATCTTTATCCATTTCGTTGTTCCATACATAGTTCTCACCGTGGCTTCTTGGGCAAGGTATAAACTCCGTATCAGATGAATGAGGTGATCTGGTGATTAAAGTCATCACCATGGTAATTGCTGATGTTGCGACACATGAAACGGGTGAAAGCGGTGACGATGCAGTATGCGCATTACACTACTTTGACTCAGTCCACCGACTCTCGCAATGTCCCGTGTACTCATTTGTGGGTTCATGGCAACAGCAGCCAATACACCAACTGTACCCGCTTCTCCTGTGACGGGCCTGTTACGGACCCGTTTGCGTGCTACGACCATACCTGTTGCATACAGTTGGTGGTAGATGTTTTGCAATGTGCGGCACGTTGGATGCTCTCTGTCCGGGTACCGTTCTGCATACACCCTGCAGGCTTCAGCTGCATTTCGTCGACACTCGCCATAGATGAGTATCATCTCCGCCTTTTCAGAGTTCGAATACACCATGGTCGCAGTTCCTACAACACTACACTATCACAGACGTCTGGTAACACGGTGTACTACAGTTGGTCTGCGTGCGAAGACGAATGCAGAGTAACAATAGCAGCAAGCACTACATGCGGACACTGCGACAGCTAGACCAAACCACAACAGTGCACTACAGCCACACTCGTAAACACGGTCGTCATCGTAAACATGTCCCTGCAGATGCTGCTCGCCGACCGTGGCCCGTGTTTGTTACAACACGCAACTGAACGTCGGAGGTTTCAAGCGTCAGCTTTAGGTTACAATATCTCCGGATGTAATTAACATTTTACAATGCAACAAACGGCACTGATTACGTATTTGTTTATATGTTCAGATGTGCTAACAAAACTAACATGGTTCCATTAAAAAAAACGTAGGTTTGTCTTAAAAAACATACTTCCGTGCATTTTTGTATGGTTTGTATTAAACAATTTCACTAGCCCCTCTCCTCACGTTCGGTCTGTGGAATCGGTTCGTCAGTATTTGATGTGGTTTACGAAATACATCCAGCGGTAATGTTAGGTGACTCACCCTGTATAATGCAGAGAATAAGAGCAAAGGAGTCTGGGATGTTATAAAAAAAGGAAACGGGGAGAGGTAAACAAACGCAGAATATCATACTGATAATGGAGGGGGATAAAGTAATAAATGATCCACAACACTTAGAAAACTACGTAAATGAGCATTTTTCAAGTATTACAGATAAGTTACAGCTAAAAGTCCACAAAACAAATATAACATCTGTAAACAATGTTGCATTAAATATAATGATTTACTTCCAACCACAGAGAATGAAGTCTATAAAACTTTTCAAAAACTAGAATCAAAAAAGTCAGTAGGCTTAGATGAAGTACCAAAATAATGCATAGAGATTATACAAGGCCCCTTAACAAGTATAATAAATGAATCCTTCACATCAGGGACATTTCCAGAGCAGTTAAAACAGGCAAGAGTTGTACCTATGCTTAAGAAAGGTAATGCAGAAGACACAGAAAATTACCAGCCCATTTCCCTACTTCACCATTCTCAAAAATAACAGAAGCAATTATGAAAGACACATTAATGAATTACCTGACAAATACAATCTTTTAAGCGAACCACAGTTTGGTTTCTGAAGTGGCAAAAATACGGAGTCAGCCATAGTAGAATTATCAAAAGTTGTACTTGATGCTCTTCATAAAAATGAGTGTGTCCCAGGCATATTTTTGAATCTTTCTAAGACGTTTGATACAGTCGACCACAAGATTCTATTAAATAAATTAGAAGCATTAGGAGCTATAGGTGTAGCTAAGACTGGTTACGGTCATACCTAGCAGATAGACTACAAAGAGTAGAGATAACACATACTTCAAATAGATCTAAACATTTAGTAAAGTACTTATCAGAACCAAAATACATTAATATAGGGGTTTCGCAAGGTAGTATATTAGGACCAATACTGTTCCTAATATACATCACTGACTTTCCAAGTAGTGTTACTCACGGTGAAAAAATCCTCTTCGCCGATGACAGCAATGTTATAGTCACTGAGAAAACAAGAGAACTCTTCCTAGAGAAAGTAAATGAAACTCTCAAGCAAGTTTACGATTGGTCAATACGCAATAAAGTGACACTGAACATAAAGAAAACTAATGCCATGAATTTCAGTTTGAAGAGGGAAAATGACAATGTTAAACTGAAATAAACTGAATATAGATGGTACCTCTACAGACTGTGTAACAAATGCAAAATTTCTAGGAATGAATATTGATTCTCAGTTGAAGTGGTGTGAACACACAAAGGTACTTGCAAACAGAATGTCACCAGCATGTTGTGCCCTTAAAATCTGAGACGCCCACTAAACCCACTGGGCAAAACAGGTGATTAGGTTTGTGGAAAGGGCTAAATAAGGTGTCAATCAGTTTCACTCAAAATTGTAATTTTTTGTAATTTAATAACACCTTAAAACCAAAACGGCACAAGCCGAACCTTTAAAACTACGAGTTTCAAAATGCAACTATTTCACGGCTAAAGGCCTCCACACAAGAAATCAACAAGATAAAAATGCAGTTAAAATAGCAAATAAAATAATTAAAATATATATATTACAGCTAGGCTGAAAGCCTCAAGGCAAGGGTGGATAGACAAACAAGATGCAATACAAACGGCTGAAGGACTATAATAAAATTTTCAAGATTTTAAAATAAATTACCATAACCTTTCAAAGGCAGAAGGCCGCAGTGTTTAAGCTTGAAAGGTAATTTTAAGGATAAGGTTCCAAGGCTGAAGGCCCACAACAAATTTTCCAAAATTTTAAAAAAATGTAACCATAAGCATTATGTTTTAAGTAGCTGAAACAGGACTAAAAGAAAAGACGATACAACGGCAAGAACCTTTCACCAAATATCTACTTGCCGGAATTCAAACTTACTTACATAAAACACAGTAAAATAATGTTTTTTTATTATTGGCTATGATAGATTATAAACAGACAGTTAAACACCAGTGAGAAAGTCGGTAAAGACAACCGCACTCAGAAAGCCTCCAGGGCGTCAGTCTGCCCTCGTTCACTCAGGTGAGACAGGTGATGAGCCCAACTATACTTGATCCGTTGGAACCCAACCAAGAGACAGCCACGGACCGACCGACACAACAACTTCATCCCGTCAATCAGTACATGAAGGACCCCAACCGACAATGTTACAAACGTGATAATCCACAATGGAGTACGTATTAGCAGTCAAAATCACTCACCATGATGGTCAGCGACAACAGGTGAGGAAAGGACGCTGCCTGAATTTACGCCAGTGCCCAGGGCAGGTAACCAGAACACTAACGGCCACAAGACAGAAAATTCCACTGGTGCACTCAAATAGTAGTCGACCAAAATAGCTAATTGCACCGCATGGCGGCTAAATCTCAGCAGTAGTACCACTCGGCGTTACGCACTGGGAAACCTCCCCAACAGCAAACCACCGAAGCGAACCACCACAACAAGAATAGACGTGGCTTGGATAGTTGAAACCACTTCTCAACTTTAACGTCCTGAGTCGGCGAACCAGAGACTGCCAGCAGCCCCAGCCGACTGCACCGCATGGAGAACTTCCCTCGTCCGCAACTACCGACCGACTCGCCTCAGAATGTCGACAACATCTAAAATCGTAGTCAGTGGAAATAACGCAAAGTACACACACAACCTGACAAACACTTGCACGAAGACCTGAATAATACATAACAGTAACTAAGCACGCATGAAGACAAATCGGGAGTCGATGCACACACACACGCAGCCGACCCATGAACGATCGGCGAGCCGAAACGCGTCGTCCGGTAAATGGAAATGTCGTGTGGCTAGGGCCTCCCGTCGGGTAGACCGTTCGGTAGGACGACCGACCGACGATCCACCAAGACCGTGGGCCGGCTCAAGTGATGCGTGGCGGCAACGGTCGGGCGAGCCATGTCGACGCAGGCCTCACTGCTCCAACCTGACTACACTAAAGTGCGCGTCATTTATGTTGGCGGCCGAGTTTAGGTTCGTTCTGCGCATCTGACGTCACAAAACACAGTCAGCCAATGAACAGAGAACGACGTTGCCACATCTCGACTGCAGTGCAGAGCATGGACGAGTGTCTTCAGTTTTAGAAACGTTCAGTCGTAAATAAAGTAATAGAACAAAAGCAATGTCTTGATAGCAGACATTCTTTTATAGAAAGTTTGGAAAAAGCATTCTTTATACCAATTGCTTCATATTCTATTAATTAATTAAACCAAACAAGCAATAAGACTCCATTTCAGGCGATTGCAAGGAAAGATGTTTGTATCACTCTCACGAACCGCTTTTTCGTAATAAAGAACAGCGGTAATTGTTTATTTCCTATTGTACTTCGATGAAGCATGAGTAATTCATAGTCATACCAAGTGTTTATCAGTATTTTGCTTTATGTGTTATACTCCTCATGGCTTCATGTAGTTGTATGAGGTGCGTTAGCGTAACGGTTAAGGTACTGGGCTGTTAACTGAAAGGTTATGTGTTCAAACCTTATTTGGTGCTTTGTATTTTCATTATTTAAAAACATTATCGAAGTGCCTTACTTCACGAATTATATTCGTTTGAATGCAATTTTTTGAAATTTCTAGTGCTTTGTCTCGTCATTAACCCTTTCGCTGCTGCAGACACGTGCTCCCCGCATTCTGCGCTGTGCACGATTTTGTCATCACTGCACTGCTCGCCTGTGCAGACACGTGGTGTTCCCACTGCTTTGACACACTTATCATTCGATTTCACAAAAACTATTTGGTCCAAAAATTTGATTTTTACACGTCTTCTTGACTGATACCTTCCCCCCATAAATGACTTAATTTTGTTTCGATGTTCAACGCAGTTATTATGCAGCATTAAATGTAGTAAACCATTGCACGAAATTTTGAAGAGTTTGCAGAGGTAGAAGTCCATAGCGTATACTTTCCGTATGGTCGATTTTAGTTGCCACAATGTTGAGAATGAAATGTGGACAAGATACCCAAATTTCATATAAACTTTACTGTATAACAATATCTCATTTAATTTAAGTACAACATAGGTGTCGTATGTAATATTGAGAAATATTCCGTCTTTCGCGACTGTAATAAAAGTATTATTTACACCGGACGCGATTGGGTTTATTTTAAAGCACTTCAATCAAGGAAAGGTATGGCACATACACAATGGTACTCATGTTCTCTTTCTCGTTTTTGTTCCACAGTCGCAGTTTTACCAATGGTACTGAAATATATTCCTCTTCTGCAACTGTAATAAGGGACTTATTTAGACCAGACCGGTTTCTCTCTTTTGAAGCATCTTCAGTGGACAATATTTTGTCTCCTCCATTGCCAAGTCACCTTTCGTAGTTTTGTGCTGCGGTAACACAATATTCAACGTTTGTGTTGGCAGATCAGTGTTTTAGCAAATAAATGATAATTGTGTGTGCCACACACAAAAATTATATTTGACATAGCTCAGAGCACTTCACTGATAGACGGTATATTCAAGTCCTAATGTTTTTGTAAGTCCACAGTTTTGTTTAATGTATTTTGTCTACTTCCTTTTGATTGATTGAAGTGCTTTGAAATAAAGCCAAACATGCTCAGTGTAAATAAAACTTCTGTTACAGTCGCGAAAGACGGAATATTTCTCAATATTACATACGACCCCTATGTGGTACGTAAATGAGCTATTGTTATACAGTAAATTTTATATGAAATTTAGGTATCTTGTCCACATTTCATTCTCAACATTGTGGCAACTAAAATCGACCATACGGAAAGTATTCTCTATGGACTTTTACCTCTGCAAACTTTTCAAAATTTCGTGCAATGGTTTACTGTATTTAATGCTGCATAATAACTGCGTTGAACATCCAAACAAAATTAAGTCATTTATGGGGGGAAGGTATCAGTCAAGAAGATGTGTAAAAATCTAATTTTTGGGCCAAATAGTTTTTGTGGAATCGATTGATAAGAGTGTCAAAGCAGTCGGAACTCGATGTGTCTGCTGCACAGGCGAGCAGTGCAGTGACAAAATCGCGCACAGCGCGGAATGCAGGGAGCACGTCTTTGTAGCAGCGAAAGGGTTAATGCGGCCGTAGTGGCTTTACTTCATGAACTGCGCGCTCCCCCCTACACGTAAGCTTGCGAACTATGCTATACTATGGCGCTGCTTCTATTGGCGCGTGCGTCGTGTGCAACTGGCAACGCAGCAATCTCCGGCGTCTGGGCGGGCATGCGCGAGCTGCCAAGATAAAAGAATTGAACTATAGTGCCACATTGCAACTCCTCAACTGGCAGGTCCGGACTGTGCTCCAGACGCATTCCAACTGACTTGCAGACCCGAACTCGCAACCCAAACTGCCTTACGACAGACAGCGGCCAGGAAGTGATAGCAGTCGAGCAAAGATACTATGAGGGTGGATGTATCGATACGCGCTGCTAGCACCGGCCACGGTCAGGCAAAGCAGCAACTCAGTGACAGTAGTAATTTAAATTAATGTAGTGAGGTGGACGTACGTTAAAAACACGGTGTAAAATACATGATGGCGGGAACACGAGCCATGCACTGCTCAGAATCCTATCATCAGTGTGTAACATGCAGTGTTTTTTAGTTACTAGTTACATACTATTCATATGTACACTCAATTCTTAGCTATGGCATTCTATCTTGGTGATAAAAGGCACAAAATATTAACACAATTTTCAAACTCCAGAAAAGATCCATAAGAATAATAACCAAAAATAGTAGTCGAGATCATTCTAAAGATCTGTTCAAAACACTGGGGGATTTAACTGCACCATGTGATTACATTTACCGGCCAGTTGTTCACATAAAAAAAATGTTGGTAACTACTGCACAAACAGCTCTGTCCATGACTGTGGAGCTAGACTCAACTTACATTTTCCAAGAAAAAATAAACATAAAACTCAAAACAGCATTTTCTGCCAAGGAATAAAATTGTACAATAAATTACCAAAAGTGATAAAAGAATTGCAAAAATACACTTATGTAAAAAGGCAGCTAAAAAGTACCTGTTATGCAATACATTTTATGCACTGAAGGATTACTTAGATAAAACAGAGTAGGAGTTTGGTAAAAAAAAGTGTTATACAAATAAATAATAATAATGATTGTAAAACATCCAACATTGCACATAATATCTTTGCACTATGGATTTTTACCTTCTTTTTTCCTTTTCTATAAATACTTACCACCAAGTTATGCACAGCACAACACTGACACTTCTTCCTCTTTCTGATCTCAACATCTCACTCATTATAGAGGGATGCTGACTCAGTTTTTCAGGATATCAAATGGGAAGTTGAGGTATGGAAAATGGCCCAGAGACCACCAATGTGTGTGTGTGTGTGTGTGTGTGTGTGTGTGTGTGTGTGTGTGTGTGTAGTGAGTGAAATGTTACAAAACAATGTGTGTACAGTGTGTGCAGTGTCTGATAGCGAGATATGTGACAACCGTGTGGCTGTACATTATTTAATAAGTTATTTGTAAAAAAATATTCTATACTAGGAATAAATCTAATTATAGTCTCTTATTAGAAGTCTTTAAATGTATGTGTGTACGAATTAGCTTATTTTAGATTGGTCTAAACTTGTAAATACTTTGACATGTCTTACATCCTTGTAAAAAGAGATCTACAGATAAATAAATCTACTACTACTTCTACTATGATGCTTTTGCAAAAGTATAATGATATATCGCCAGTTTCATACATTCTACATTGTAACGTGAATAGTGGTTTTGTTGCCACTTCCCCAAATGATTTTAGATATTCTGATGGAATACTCTCTATCCTTTCTGTCTTGTTTGATCTTAACGTCTTCCAAATCGCTTTTAAATTCTGATTCTAGTATTGGACCCCCTATCTCTTCCCTAATGATTCCTGGATCTCCAATCTCTTCCCTATCGGCTCCTGTTTCTTCTTCTGTAGCGTCATCAGACAAATCCTCCCTGTCTTTCCACCTATCTGCGTCTGAGACTGTTGTTTTCAGTTCCAATGTACAGTTTGTTAGCTGTGTCAAGTGGGCTTATTCCAGTGTAGTTACTGCAATCTCTCTTCGTGCCTTTCTTGTTCAGAAGCTTTACTTCTGCCTTTTTGCGGTTTTGAGCTGTTTCTTTTTCTTCAAAAACATACTAAAAAGACGTAGCAGTCTGAAATGATGCAGTGTGTCCTATACTTAATTGAGCATGCATTAATCCCGTCCACATCAGTTGCTTTCCTACTTTCGTGTGGATTTTACAGCCTCTTCTATTTCTTCTGTATCATCCAGTTCCTTTTTCTCCTCATCTAAATGTTCTCCTTCAAACTCTTGTAATTCCATTATACCATAAAATTTGGTTTATTTGATTCATATTCACTAGCAATGTTCTTCATTTGGACTGTTACTCTTTTTGACTTGCATAATGTTTTAAGAGATTTATAAACTACATTATGCGAACCAAGAATTTAATTATTCACGCTATTGATCTATCTATCCCAAATGTGTTGTAGGCCATTTCCAAATAATCTTTTAGCTAGATTTCTTTTATATTAACATATCTCTAGATAATCATTTGTGCTATTTCAGAGGAATTTTGTACTAACTGCTTCTTTCTCTGAAATTTCTGCTTTAAGTCTTGGTGTCAACTCTTCACTTTATCATCCTTACAGATTCGTTTCTTGCCATTCTCTTTCCCTCTCAGTATCTGAACATTTCTCTCTTGTGCAGCCTTGGTATCTAACAGGTCCAGTTCTTATGCTGTATACTTCAATTTAAGGTCTTAAGATTTTCTTCTTCAAGTCAATGCTTTTTATTTTTTATGTTTTTCTTCCAGTTAGCTGTGGGGTAACCTGGTAGACTTTTGATATCAACTTGATATCAAATTAATTAAGATAATTAATTAATTAATTACCCCCACCACCTGATGATCCCATTGGATGTCCTCCCCCACCCACCCAGCTGCTCAGCCTGTCTTGGGGGACTGGGAGGACCTCATGACAGTAGGCTAATACAGTGTGCATAAAGGATCGTTTAAACAACTAGGTTGACAATATTGTTTATTTCTCAAATCACAATACATCTCGAAATTGACACTGGAGATTAAACAATTTAGACAACGTGTGAATATTGTTTATTGACTTCTAAAATTCCAGTACACGTCGAAATTGACGATGGTGTTGGAATAGTGTTACTGTTTGTTTACAGTGCGAAATAGTGTTTAAAGAATTTAGACACCGTTGAACAACTGCCATACTTCTTTATTCAGACAGCGAAAAGAACCACGCAATTACACTTCACAGATCGCGCTCATCATACCTGAAAAACTTTCTGGCACGCTCTCCGTCCGCCGTAGCCATGTGGCTGGCTCGCAGCACTGGCCAGGGTCGGAGACGGGGCAACCGCAGAGCTGTGCTTTGCACTTACTGTCGCGTGGGGAAGACCCCAGCCTTCCCCCTGCGGTGTACAGGAGCACGCTAGAACTCCTCCCAAGGCGAATGCCTCACTGGAAATCGATCCAGAAATGCTGCTAAAGTCAATAAATTGACTAACTAATACACTCCTGGAAATGGAAAAAATAACACATTGACACCGGTGTGTCAGACCCACCATACTTGCTCCGGACACTGCAAGAGGGCTGTACAAGCAATGATCACACGCACGGCACAGCGGACACACCAGGAACCGCGGTGTTGGCCGTCGAATGGCGCTAGCTGCGCAGCATTTGTGCACCGCCGCCGTCAGTGTCAGCCAGTTTGCCGTGGCATACGGAGCTCCATCGCAGTCTTTAACACTGGTAGCATGCCGCGACAGCGTGGACGTGAACCGTATGTGCAGCTGACGGACTTTGAGCGAGGGCGTATAGTGGGCATGCGGGAGGCCGGGTGGACGTACCGCCGAATTGCTCAACACGTGGGGCGTGAGGTCTCCACAGTACATCGATGTTGTCGCCAGTGGTCGGCGGAAGGTGCACGTGCCCGTCGACCTGGGACCGGACCGCAGCGACGCACGGATGCACGCCAAGACCGTAGGATCCTACGCAATGCCGTAGGGGACCGCACCGCCACTTCCCAGCAAATTAGGGACACTGTTGCTCCTGGGGTATCGGCGAGGACCATTCGCAACCGTCTCCATGAAGCTGGGCTACGGTCCCGCACACCGTTAGGCCGTCTTCCGCTCACGCCCCAACATCGTGCAGCCCGCCTCCAGTGGTGTCGCGACAGGCGTGAATGGAGGGACGAATGGAGACGTGTCGTCTTCAGCGATGAGAGTCGCTTCTGCCTTGGTGCCAATGATGGTCGTATGCGTGTTTGGCGCCGTGCAGGTGAGCGCCACAATCAGGACTGCATACGACCGAGGCACACAGGGCCAACATCCGGCATCATGGTGTGGGGAGCGATCTCCTACACTGGCCGTACACCACTGGTGATCGTCGAGGGGACACTGAATAGCGCACGGTACATCCAAACCGTCATCGAACCCATCGTTCTACCATTCCTAGACCGGCAAGGGAACTTGCTGTTCCAACAGGACAATGGACGTCCGCATGTATCCCGTGCCACCCAACTTGCTCTAGAAGGTGTAAGTCAACTACCTTGGCCAGCAAGATCTCCGGATCTGTCCCCCATTGAGCATGTTTGGGACTGGATGAAGCGTCGTCTCACGCGGTCTGCACGTCCAGCACGAACGCTGGTCCAACTGAGGCGCCAGGTGGAAATGGCATGGCAAGCCGTTCCACAGGACTACATCCAGCATCTCTACGATCGTCTCCATGGGAGAATAGCAGCCTGCATTGCTGCGAAAGGTGGATATACACTGTACTAGTGCCGACATTGTGCATGCTCTGTTGCCTGTGTCTATGTGCCTGTGGTTCTGTCAGTGTGATCATGTGATGTATCTGACCCCAGGAATGTGTCAATAAAGTTTCCCCTTCCTGGGACAATGAATTCACGGTGTTCTTATTTCAATTTCCAGGAGTGTACATTTTCTGTCACGTTATCGTAATGTAAGGGATGGCGGGGGTGGTAGCTCAGCTGCCCCAGTTGCAGTCAGTCTCTGGTAGAAGAATAAGAAACATGGAGCGTCGCCAGCAGCAGTCGAGATCCTCATCTGCCTGTCCATAGCAGAAGAAGAGCAAAAGTCAGCACTCATTACATGTCGTTGCTATTATTACCGCATGTAGCTATTCCTCTTCCTCTTCTTTGTCATTTTCCGTGTCGTCTGTGGATGCTTATTGTTTCTTCTTCTTGTTTGTTCAGCGGCCTCTAAAGTGTCTGAACTGGCAGCAATATCCAGCAGTTATGGACCAGCAGCAGCTACCATCCCCCCATTGGGACCTGCAGCGAACTCAGGCCTGTCAGGATGACCAGCACCACGGGATCCTGTAGCGCAACCGACCAGCGTGTTGGAGCAGGACAACGAGCTGCTATTTCCATCCCGCTCATCGATTTAGACACCCAGCAAGTCTCCGACTCTCTTAAGAACTATGCGGGGCACCCTACACCACATGGTGGAGGCCAGTGCTGGTCTCCATCCAAAAACATCCTGATGTTAGTGCAAGGACGGAGTGTTGATGTGGTGGATGAGAAACTGTCGATCCCCCCCAGTGCTATAATGCCTTTCACCCCCTTATGATTTAACAGCTAGTGGTTCAAAGCACAGTGACTGGTGTGCTGTGTCACAGACTGGAAATGCATCGACAAGTTTTAAAGTGCAGTTTACAGAGTTGGACTGGGATGTAGTGTGTCTTGCAGCCACATGCCTAGACGGTCAATACCACGCTTAGATCGTGTCTGCATTGTTACTTTGTGCCAGGAAGGGCTCTCAACAAGGGAAGTGTTCAGGCGCCTCAGAGTGAACCAAAGCGATGATGTTCGGACAGGGAGGAGATACAGACAGACGGGAACTGCCGATGACATGCCTCGCCCAAGCTACTACTGCAGTGGATGACCGCTACCCACAGATTATAGCTCAGAGGAACCGTAACATCAACGCCACCATGTTGAATAATGCTTTTCGTGCAACCAAGACTAAAATTGTGCGCAATAGGTTGCATAATGCGCAACTTTACTCCCGATGTCCATGGAGAGGTCCATTTTTGCAACCACGATACCCTGCAGCACGGTACAAATGGGTCCAACAACATGCCGAATGGACCGCTCGGGTTTGGCATCACGTTCTCTTCACTGACGAGTGTCTCATATGCCTCCAACCGGACAATCGTCAGAGATGTGTTTGGAGGCAACCCAGTCAAGCTGAACGCCTTAGACATACTGTCCAGTGTTCTGGGGTGGCATTATGTGGGGCCTACGTTCGCCGCTGGTGGTCATGGAAGTCGCCTTAACGGCTGTATGATATGTGAATGCCATCCTCCGACCGACAGAAGGTCGCAGAATCTTGGCGATGTTTTCGTCTTCACGGACGAAAATTCGCGCCCCCATCGTGCACATCTTATGAATAGTCCGCAGCTCGTAGTCGTGCGGTAGCGTTCTCGCTTCCCGCGCCCGGGTTCCCGGGTTCGATTCCCAGCGGGGTCAGGGATTTTCTCTGCCTCGTGATGACTGGGTGTTGTGTGAAGTCGTTAAGTTAGTTAGGTTTAAGTAGTTCTAAGTTCTCGGGGACTGATGACCATAGATGTTAAGTCCCATAGTGCTCAGAGCCTCTTATGAATAACTTCTTTCAGGTTCACGACATCGCTCGACTAGAGTGACCAGTGTGTTCTCCAGGGGACTTAACTTCTGAGGTCATCAGTCCCCTGGAACTTAGAACTACTTAAACTAACTAACCTAAGGACATCACACACATCCATGCCCGAGGCAGAATTCAAACCTGCGACCGTAGCGGTCACGCGGTTCCAGACTCAGCGCCTAGAATCACTCTGAGGGATCTACGCCGAATTGCCGTTGAGGAGTAGGACAACCTACACCAACAGTGTCTTGGTATGCCACGGCGAATACAGGGATGCATCAATGCAAGTGGACGTCCTACTGGGTGTTAGAGGTGCCGCTGTGTACAGCAGTCTGGACCACCACCTGTGAAGGTCTCACTGTATGATGGTACAACATGCAATGTGTGATTTTCATGCAATAAAAAGGGCAGAAATGATGTTTATGTTGATCTCTATTCCAATTTTTTGTACAGGTTCCGGTACTCTCTAAACCGAGATGATGCAAAACTTTTTTAATGTGTGTATAACACCTTTTTATGACGGGGTGACACTCATGGTGAGATCTTGAGGTTGATCCATTTATCTGCAACACTCTACCGTCGCAAACTAGTTCGGCCTACGGACGGTGCTATCCCTCGTACTGGAGACTGAACCATGGGTCGCAGTGTGTTCAAACTGTGTATAAAGACATCGTGAGCTATCTCTGTACATATAGTGTGCATGGAGATGATTTAGAACAGTGCATCAATATAGTGCCAAAGAAAAAGCTAAAGAAACACCAATTAGTTTGAGAGAAATACATGCCGAATTTGGGAAATACAGTAAAAAATGAATCAATTGTTTTTGCTGTTGATATAATGCAGCCTATGTATCATTTCTACAATGTTAATGAAATATATATATAACCTTTGTTGTCTTTCTTATTTAACTGCTCGTCACTATATAATGTAAAGTGTAGCCATTGTAGCTCAGTCGGTAAGCTGATTGAGCTATAGTGTCTACAGAAGCGTTCATTTCTCTATAAAAGCCCATTCCAGTCCAAAACTTGACGTAGTCAGTATCATTTAAGGATGAGTGAAGCATCAGGACTTTGTTATAAGTGACTGGCCCTGCGATGGTGCAGAAGAAGATCGGAAAAAGAAGAAGAACGGGGTACTCCTACCCCATAACGTAAGAGCGATAATTGAAGGTCCATCCAGCTGTGGCAGGACGAAAGTTCTCATGTCACTACTAACACACCCAGATGGTGTCTGCTTTCAGCATGTATGTGTATTTTCAAAAAACGAGAATTTCCTATCAAGAAAAATCAAATGGTTCTGAGCACTATGGGACTTAACATTTGAGGTCATCAGTCCCCTTGAACTTAGAACGACTTAAACCTAACTAACCTAAGGACATCACACACATCCATGCCCGCGGCAGGATTCGAACCTGCGACCGTAGCAGTAGTGCGGTTCCGGACTGAAGCGCCTAGAACCGCTCGGTCACTGCGGCCGGCTCCTATCAAGATTTTCTACCACGTTCTACTTCCGATTTTTCGGCTATGTATCTTTCAGCCATCTTCAGAGTGAGCCGAATCACCAACATTGCACAAGGAAATGGTATTAGAGCGTTCGATTCCCATTATCACTGGCATCCACTTTAATCACATTTTCCGAATATGACAGTTCACTAATTTTGTCATCGGGAGCAATACGGAGGAAACTCGACATTAGATTCACAGGAGGGATGGTCAATTGTACGAAAAGTTTAGCGGTCTATTTTACATTGGAACTCGTACAAGATTCAGATGGTGAAGTAACTGAAATCTCAGGATCTGTAGAAATGTTCTGAATTTGCTCTTTGGTTTCTGGCTCGGATCGAAGTTGATGACTCGTGGCCGGACAATACTCCACAGTGTGTCGAGGCACATTTTACACTACAGGCTGCAGAGAATGCGCGGAACCGCCGAAAGTGGGGCACTGTTAAACCACATGTTGTGGCATAAAGTGCTATTCCACTCGCTGTAGTGCACTGTGTGGGTGGATTCACAACCAGCTTTATTCTCGATCCGTTCTTCTTTGAAGAGAGTACACCCAGAGGCTCAGTCGGGTGTGAGCCGTGGTAAAAATTGCTGTTTTGAAGAGCGCGCCGCAGCGCGTAGTGTGAAGCAGTCGCCTTCCGTTTTTGGCGGTGGCGCCGCTGTGGCAATCGCAGCTTTGGTATCTCCCTCTAGTGGGAAAGGGGAAAGGTTGCCTGTTCACGTGCGTTTAAGGGACGCTATCAGCTCGGCAGCTGGTGAGTCGGAGTGAGGCTGGGTCAGTAACTCGTCACCAGTCGCTGGTCTGTCTCTCGTTCGCATTTGTGCGGCAGTGAGGATTTGTCTGTCGTCGCAGTGCGAGTATGTCTGTCGTTTGGTTCAAACTTTAAAGTCAGAAAATGAGAGTCTTGCCACTCCGCCAGTAACAGAACTCAGCTAGTTGTCACCCGGTCGGGGCTGTGTCCTTGCATCTGAGTCTTCGCGTTAGCTCGCCAGTCTGCTCGAGTTGAGTGGGCAACGTTCATTGGCGGCTGGATCGGTCGGTTGGTCGGTCGCGCACTGATACACAAGGTGACTGGTCCGCCTTGAGCGTCGGCGCATTTGTTGAGGTCCCCACGTGTGTCCAGTGGGCCGCGCCGTATAGAAAGGGGTAGTGGCTTCGCGGTTGACACGAGAGCAACAGGAGAGAAACCACGACATCGGGCTGGCCGGGGCGAGCTGCGACGCCGTGAGACGGGAGATCGGCGCGCCTTCCTGCGTCCGTTGAAGCGGCTGGCAGCGGACGGTTCGGGAGAGCGTTGGGGGTGCTGCGCCAGGTCTTCGCCAGAAAACGCAGTTTATTAGAAGTTAAGTGATTGGAGATATGTTGTTTCATTTACCTGTTAAATTCTACTTGTTTTCTGGGTGAGGTCACCAGCCGCTTTGTTTTGGGGTCGTCCCACCATTCTTGTCCGTTTGCCCACCCGCAGGAAGGTGGTGATTTATGAATTGGGTGGTCCGTTTTCCCTTGTGGAGTTGGGGCAGGTTAGAGCAATCTGCGGTTCGGGTTGTTCAGTAATCCCCCTGTCAATCTGTTATACGTTAATAGCTGCCTGTGTCATGTCTGTCGGATACGGTGTTAACGACTTTATTGCTTAAGGTGTAAAGGCCGAATTCCTGAAATATGTTTTTATCTTGCCTATCATCTTGCGAGGTTGTATATGTGTAATGTAGAGCATGTTGGTACATTTTATTTTATTTAAATGGTCTTTTAGTACATAAAGTGGCCCCCCGTCTACCGTAAGAGTTCTCTTAGAAACAAGTTGCACTTTCGATGGCAAATAATTTTTAATGTGTGTGTTTTGTACCATTTCCATCCGTCTTAACGGGTGCATAGTTTATGTGTTTCTGTGAGTTGTTAAAATTTTTAGTTTAAAGTAATCTGGTGTGTTGCAGATTTGCACCAGTGTAGTCTTTCAGAGCTTGTTGTGAGCGGTCGTGACTACGGCCGTGTTAAAAGAGAGCGGCAAGGTTCTCAGCCCGAAAGCTCACACTATATAAAAATAAATAAATAAATAAAAATTGTAATTTCTGCCTCTGAATAAATTGTAAAATAAATTGTAACTTGATTATAATTTTAAATCTGTTTTTTAAAAAAGGGCTTTTAGGAACAAAATTTCCATTTATTGAAAAAAAAATTTTTTTTTTGTTCATCAGTTACCATTGGCAAATACTTTCACGCTCACGTAGTGAGATTACATGTGTTAATGTTCTTGATGAATCGCTAGAAAATAAAGTAAATTCTTAAGAAAAGGTTTTGAAAGTAAATTCACAGTTCAGGGTGTACCGTGACGTCCGCATTTTATCGAGACTTACTTGTGTAGTATGTAATCCCTGCTCTGGAAGACCGCAACTGTGTAGAAACCACGGTTTTTGTGCAAGATGGGGCAGCACGTCATGTCACTCGTTCAGTGAAAGACCTGCTTAATGCAACCTTCCGCGAACATATTATCTCCTAGGTTTTCCAGATTCATGGCCTGCAAGGTACCTGGTTAGAATCCTTCTGAATTTTGGCCGTAGGGGTAGCTAAAAGAACGCGTTTATTAGGAACACGTTCGGTCTCTTCTTGATCTGAAGGCCATTATACAGGAACATGTTACCCAGTTTCCGTGTAAACAGGTGCGAGCAAGTGTTGGTCACGTTGTTTTACTGGTGCGGCACCTCATCGATGTTTCTGGTGCACATCTTGAACAATTTATGTCAGCAGCAGTTAATAATGGTTCAAATGGCTCTGAGCACTATGGGACTTAACATCTGAGGTCATCAGCCCCCTAGACGTAGAACTAATTAAACCTAACTAACCTAAGGACATCACACACATCCATGCCCGAAGCAGGAATCGAACCTGCGGTCGTAGCAGCAGCGCGGTTCCGGACTGAAGCGCCTAGAACCGCTCGGTCACAAAGACCGGCAGCAGCTAATAATAAAACCAATATTATATCTTTCTGACTTGTCTGACCTTTTGCCGGCCGGTGTGGTTCAAATGGTTCAAATGGCTGTGAGCACTATGGGACTCAACTGCTGAGGTCATTAGTCCCCTATAACTTAGAACTAGTTAAACCTAACTAACCTAAGGACATCACAAACATCCATGCCCGATGCAGGATTCGAACCTGCGACCGTAGCGGTCTTGCGGTTCCAGACTGCAGCTCCTTTAACCGCACGGCGGCCGGTGTGGCCGAGAGGTTCTAGGCGCTTCAGTCTGGAACCACGCGACCGCTACGGTCGCAGGTTCGAATCCTGCCTCGGGCATGGATGTGTGTGATGTCCTTACGTTAGTTACGTTTAAGCAGCTCTACTAGGGGACTGATGACCTCAGATGTTAAGTCCCATAGTGCTCAGAGCCATTTGAACCATTTGAATCTGACATTTTCTGCTCACGACCCTTTCCTAATCCATTACACACGGATACATTCCTATACGCCTCTATTGCATTCACAGCGCCAGATTTTCACCCAGTGACCAAACCTGGAAATAATTTTTTCTTCGTAAATCGATTTTGCATTAACGCATTAGAAAATATACGAAGTTTCGCTGCCATACAGTCCACGCCGCACGTCTGTAACTCCAATTACACTGAAGCGCCAAAGAAACGGGTACAGGCATGCGTATTCAAATACATATGTAAACAGGAAGAATACGGTGCTGTGGTCGGCAACACTGTATAAGACAACAAGTGTCTGGAGCAGTTGTTGGATCGGTTACCGCTGCTACAATGGCTGGTTATCAAGATTTAAGTGAGTTTGATCGTGGCGTTTCAATCGGCGCACGAGCGGTGGGACACAGCATCGCCGAGGTAGCGATGAAGTGGGTATTTTCCCGTACAACCATTTCTCGAGTGTACCGTGAATATCAGGAATCCGGTAAAACATCAAATCCGCGATGTCGCTGCGGCCGGAAAAAGATCTTGCAAGAACGGGATCAACGACGACTGAAGAGATTTCAATGCTGGCCCATCAACAACTGTCAGCGTCCTAACCATTCAACGAACATCATCAATATGAGCTTTCGGAGCGGAAAGCCCACTCGTGTGCCCTTGATGACTGCACGTCACAAAGCTTTACACCCCGCCTGGGACCGTCGACATCGACATTGGACTGTTGATGATTGGAAACATGGTGCCTGGTCGGACGAGTCTCGTTTCAAATTGTACCGAGTGGATGGACGTGTATGGAGACTCCAAGAACCCTGCCTGTCAGCAGGGGACGGTTCAAGCTGGTGGAGGCTCTGTAATGGTATGGGGCGTGTGCAGTTGGAGTGATATGGGACACCTGATAAGGCCAGATTGGACTCTCACAGGTGACACGTACGTAAGCATCCAGTCTGATCACCTGCATCCATTCATGTCCATTGCGCATTCCGCGGACTTGGACAATCCCAGCAGGACAATGCGACACCCCACACGTCCAGAACTGCTACAGGGAGGGTCCAGGAACACTCTTCCGAGTTCAACCACTTCGCTGGCCACCACTCTCGCCAGACATGGACATTATTGAGCATATCTGGGATGCCTTGCAACGTGTTGTTCAGAAGAGATCTCCACCCCTCATATTCTTACGGATTTATGGACAGCCTTGCAGGATTCGTGGTGTCAATTCCCTCCAGCACTACTTCAGACATTAGTCGAGTCCATGCCACGTTGTGTTGCAGCAGTTCCGCATGTTCGCAGAGGCTGTACGCGATATTAGGTAGGTGTACGAATTTCTTTGGCTCTTCAGCGTATAACCAGCCGGTAGTAACAAGCAAAATGAACAAACCGTGTGCCCTGAAGAACGACTTGGAAATTACATTATAGCTGAGTTGCTGTTCTGAAACGTAAATCTTTTACTAGTGGTGGCATTGCATATTGTTTTCACCTGGGTATTACCTTGAAAGCAAAATTATGACGAAATAGAATAAAGAAGAAAGAAATATATCTCTTTCATGAGTATTACATAATGCAGTTTTTTTTTCAATGATACACCTGAATGGCAATGTAACACATAGAGAGTAGTGACCGGAGACTTGAGCCTGACCATTATTGTTGTGTACATAGTTCCACGTAGTCAGCGCGTACACAACTTTCCCACTAGAGCGCGCCCCGCTAAGCACAACTGCGCAGGCGCTGCGCTCGTCCGTCTCCGCACTATGAGATGGCGCTGCCATAAAGACGGACCAAATTCTGCTTCCGCCGATCCGTGTATTAATATGTAACGCAGCCAATGAGATTGCTGCTAACGTAGAACCTTTTCTCCTCGCGGATCACACTCGCGCAGTGATACATGAACACGCGAGGTTTTATAACGAGTGTACAGACCTCCGATTCGTCAGTCTGCATCAGTCTGTACCAGTCCGCATTAGTCTGTACCAGTCGGTACGAGTTCTACATTTGTCTGTACCAGTCTATAGTCAAGTTTCAGTCTGCGCCTAATAAGATTACCATATTCCTGTACATAGCTATGAAGATAAATATATAGACACTTTTGTCAAGTATCAGAGATGTATGTGAGAATGAGATTAACGTACCAATACCAAAGGAACTTCAGATTGTCAATTGTAAATAGCATCCAGAACCAAGTTAAGTAATTTTTATGCTTGTTATTATTTTAATAAATGTGCGTGAAAATTAAGCAAGTTCTGTTTAATGTGGTCACTGTCAATCCGCTACTCTAAGCGTGCAAGTGGCATTTCTATCGTCTGACCTAACGGCAGAAGATAAACACGCCATGGTAAGACCACGAGATATATTGCTGACAATCGCCTACTTCGTTAGAGCGACAAGTCAAATAATCTGATGGTGTGTGTACTGAAGGTCTTACAGTACGCACACCACAATTATAAACTCTGAAGGTCGGTCACTGGTGTCTATTAAAAGTTGGCAAGCAACCAAGGATTTCAGGTACGTCGATATGACGGCGGCAAAAAACCAGTCGTAGCTAGTAGACAAGTTTGTTGAAGCGTCGTTCAGTAACAGCTGAAGATTTATACGAAGACCTGTTGCCCTCAGTACACGACGTCGTAGCGTCCCGTGGCAACCTTCACAGTTAGTGGTTCAGCAGGAGGAGCAGGCTTGCAGATCTCTTCCCTGAAGGCGGTGTTGTAGGTGGCCTTTTAGTTTGTGTTCTTAGAGAGCGCAGGATGTCTAAATTCGTGTCTTCAACGGTGCGTCTTTTGCCCCACCAGCGGACAATTAATATTACGTATTAGCAGTGCGGTTTATAGTACCGGAACTTTAAGATGAATCATATTTTTTCTTGAACTTTGGGATGAATTTTACAACAATTCACGTACGAATCCGTTTTTAGTAACATGGTAACGTCCGAAGAGTGAGCCCACAGATTAAAGTTGGTGCCTCGCAATGGAACCACAACCTAAAGACAGACAGAGCCACGAATGAGGGACATCGGCAAAGACAACGCCCCTGAAGAGGTTCTATACTCTGCCGCTGCAAGAAGGCTAATTACGTCAGAGCGCAGCGCCGATCGCCCCATTCCGTGATAACGGACTATAAAAGCAGAATCATCATATTTCAGATCCGGTAGCGCTAGTATTATTACTCAGAACTGTGTACCAAAGTTTATAGGCAAATGCCGGCCGGTGTGGCCAAGCGGTTCTAGGCGCTTCAGTCTGGAACCGCGCGACCGCTACGGTCGCAGGTTCGAATCCTGCTGCGGGCATGGATGTGTGTGATGTCATAAGGTTAGTTAGGTTTAAGTAATTCTAAGTTGTAGGGGACTGATGACCCCAGATGTTAAGTACCATAGTGCTCAGAGCCATTTGAACCATTTTATAGGCATATGTACATTGATATGTAACTTCCTGGCAGATTAAAACTGTGTGCCCGACCGAGACTCGAACTCGGGACCTTTACCTTTCGCGGGCAAGTGCTCTACCAACGGAGCTACCGAAGCACGACTCACGCCCGGTACTCACAGCTTTACTTCTGCCAGTACCTCGTCTCCTACCTTCCAAACTTTACAGAAGCTCTCCTGAGAACCTTGCAGAACTAGCACTCCTGAAAGAAAGGATATTGCGGAGACATGGTTTAGCCACAGCCTGTGGGATGTTTTCAGAATGAGATTTTCACTCTGCAGCGGAATGTGCGCTGATATGAAACTTCCTGGCAGATTAAAACTGTGTGCCCGACCGAGACTCGAACTCGGGACCTTTGCCTTTCGCGTGCAAGTGCTCTACCAACGGAGCTACCGAAGCACGACTCACGCCCGGTACTCACAGCTTTACTTCTGCCAGTACCTCGTCTTGATATGTGATTGACATTCAGTAATATACAACTTTATAAAGAGTTATTCTTGGCGAACCACAAAAGAGAAATTCCGACATCAATTGCAATCGGAAATTGAAAACTTGTGCCGGACCAGAGCTCGAATCCCGATTTCCCACAAGTGGTTGCCTTAATCACTTCGGCTATCCAATGACGTTTCCCGCCCATCTCAGATACCGATTTGTTGCACATTACATATGTAGCTTCCCCTGTCCGTTGTCCTTATTGCTCGCAACCTCATCCAGTTCCCGCAAGAGGTCGAATGAAGAGTGCATCCGCACTGTAGGTATCTTTATCTGCCATCAAGGTGCTTATATTACCATGTGTGGCGTCTATTCTTTCGGTCATGTCCGAAATATCGACACGAAAAATTTGAATCTAAAAAAGTTATTTTTGTACTCTGCAACAGTAATAGAAGTATATTATCATCCACGAGGACACGGAGTGCACGCAAGTTACATATTTAGTATTAAAATCTTTTAATAAAGTCAGCTAACATTTTGTGTGTGTTTTAGTACCCGCTCGATCTCTTCCTGAAGGCGAAAGGGTATCAGTTATACGATTCGCTGATGACATTCTTATCCTGAGTGAGAGTGAAGAAGAATTACAGGGTATGTTGAATGGAATGACATTCTAGTGAGTACAGAATATGGACTGAGAGTAAATCGAAGAAAAACGAAAGTAATCAAAAGCAGCAGAAATGAGAACAGAGAGAAAAACTTCGCATCAGAATTGGGGATCACAAAGTATACGAGGTTAGATAATTCTGCTACCTAGGCAACAAAATAAGCCGTGACGGACGGAGGAAGGAAGACATCAAAAACAGACTAGCGCTGGCAAAAAGGGCATTGCTGGCCAAGAGAAATCTATTAGTATCAAACACATGCTTTAATTTGAGGAAGAAATATCTGAGAATTTCGTTTGCTGTACAACATTGTATGGTAGTGAAATATGGACTGTGGGAAAACCGGAAGGGAAGAAAATAGAAAGCATTTGAGATGTTGTGGTAAAAACAAATGTTGAAAATTAGCTGAACTGATAAGGCAAGGAACGAGGAGGTTGCGAGGAAAGAAATGTGTGGAAAACAGTGAAAAGAACAACGGACAGCTTGGTTCTGTCTCTGCGTGAGGTGTGCCCCCCTTCCTTAAAAATTTTGCTGAGCCCACTGGCCACGACATTCTCAGTCCCCCCAATGTGTCTAATCGTGAAGTGGATGGATGACAATCACACCACCGCCGACTACACTCTACTACCGATGGTAGGACATCAGAGAATAGCTTCCATGGTAGTAGAGGGAGCTGTAGAGGGTAAAAACTGTAGATGAAGACAGAGTTTGGAGTACAACCAGTAAATAACTGAGTACGTAGATTCCAAATGCTACTCTGAGATGAAGAGGTTGACACAGGAGAGAAATTCGTGGTGGTCCGCATCAGATCAGTCAGAAGATTGAGGACTCTGGGCTTCAGATGCTGTACCTCAGGACGGTGAACGTGTCATTTGTCTTCCACAAGAGTTACACAGAGTTGCAGAAGAAGTGCGATCAAATTAGCCTGATGTGTGCAAATTAATTTGATGTGGCAAGAGAACACGGGCTGAAATTCAAGGAAGAGCGCATCTTCAATGCTGCTCCCCCTCAGTCTTCTGTTATCCGATGGGATTCTTGGCGCGCGGGATTAGCCGAGCGGTCTGGGGCGTTGCAGTCATGGACTGTGCGGCTGGTCCCGGCGGAGGTTCGAGTCCTCCTTCGGGCATGGGTGTGTGTGTTTGTCCTTAGGATAATTTAGGTTAAGTAGTGTGTAAGCTTAGGAACGCATGACCTTAGCAATTAAGTCCCATAAGATTTCACACACTCTTTTTTTTTTTTTTTTTTTTTATTCTTGGCTTTATGCTACTATTACCGCACCAACTGCATCAGAATAAAGACAGCCTTTCGGGAGCTTGATATCGATGAATCATGTGCTATCAGGACTCTGACAGAGATCGTTACAGATACCTTGCCTGGAAACTTAGCATACTTCAACGCCAACTTGCCCACTGGTATCAAAACCCACCACACAAGTGGAAACTCCTAGTACTCCATTGTGTGACGCCATGGATATTGTGCAATGTGTGCAGAGTGAGTTGACTCCACCTCGTGATATCGTGGCTGACAGTCAACAAACTGCGAATCGTTGTCGAGCGGTAATCAGGGTATATAAATATGCGAAAATTAGTGGTAGTCTTTCTAGAAATGCCACAACATTTGAAGACCATGAACCAAAGCAGGCCTGGAGTGACCTCGCTGCCCTAAAATACGCTCCTGTGACGTCCTGTGAGGTGGAGATGAGCTTTGCTACGAACAAAACCATACTCGGCGAAAATCGTAGATCTTTGAAAACAGAAAACCTGAAAATACGCCTTCTGATCCAATGCGACTCCGCAGAAACTGAGGATTGAGAGGCTGTGTTAACTAATTTGGAATACCTCAAACAAATTGTGTACGATTGTAGAAATATGATTTTATTGCTTAAATAGGTGTTATTGTTTTTACTATCCTTAGTATATTTTCAGACACATGCAGTTACTTCAAAAATTAGTCTTAATTATTTTTAAAAAATGTACTCACAATTAGCTCAGAAGTGAAATTTATATTACGTCGTATATTAAAAAATCAAGAGTTTTCTAAAAATATACCTATATAAAATCATATTTTAGTTTTTCGTTTTACTCATTTAAGTTCTAAGTCACAAACGCTTGCATATTTCACTGTTTTTAGGTCATTAAAATCTGGGCCCTAGTGATTTACGTACGAATAAGCAATACATCACAGCTACTTTACCTTGTTCTATATATTAATGTATCATTTCGATGATGCAAAAAAAGGAGGAAGATTAGTGATTACTATCCCGTAGACGGCAAGGACATTAGAGATAGAGCACTAGTATGGAGAAATCATTCGTGTTATTTATAAAGGCAACATCTAGGCATTTGACTCTATCTGTTTAGAGAAACCACAAAAAATCTGTATGGCTGGAGGAGGATTTGAACTGCCGCCCTTCCTGTTATGAGTACATTATTTTACCACTGAGCCACCTCGCCCTTTTTTATGTTTCCATCGATTTTTTTCTTTTTTTCTATCAGTATGCTTAGTTTCTCCCACTCTCTCCTTTTAGCCCATCTTACTCTAGCCAAAATCGGCTTTCGCAGCGTTAACTCTTAGATAAAAAAGTCCCTGGTCAAGAAGATTTATCAAAATGTTATTGTACTTTGACTGTTTAATAATCGCATGAAGACCAGTGGCTGATACCTTATGTCTAAGCCGGTGAGACCCATATTTCCTGAGAATTGATCCTAATAAAGTAAAATGTAGGTTTCCACCGCAAATACTAACGTTAAGTAATATATTGTGTGTGATGTGTTACAAAAAGGTGGAAACACGAATGGTACAGATATGGCTCATTTTCTGTCACCTTTTAAACATATGCACTTTTAGAACTGTTATAAGGTGTGTTTAAAAAGTTCTGAAAGGTCTTCTTATATTTATCTCCAAGTCGGGTTTTGTAGCTTCCAGTACTGGTCAAGCAGGTAGTATCAGCAAACCTCTTTGTTTGACTTGCCTACTGATAGTATTTAGTAGATGAAATGTCCAAGCATCTGTGTCTACCGCGTAGGTACAGGGTGACAGTTACTGAACTATATGAAACAAAAGTAAATCAGTTACAAACTACAGCCTGCACACACTTTGTTCAGTATGTAATCGTCACTACAGATATTCGGAGTTAGGTTATGACATGTTCGATATGCCCGCCATCATTTGCGGTGATGTGGCGCAGACGAATAGCGAAATTCTGCGTGACCCGCTGAAGTCCCGGAAAATCGATTACGTCGATGAGCTCCTGAACGGCTGTTTTGAGCTCAGCAGCGGTTTCGGGGTTATGCTGTACACTTTGTCTTTAATATATCCCCACAAAAATGAGTCGCATGTGTGCAGATTCGGAGAATATGGCGGCCAATCGAAGCCCATGCCAGTGGCCCCTGGGTACCCCAGAGTCAGAATGCGCTCCCCAAAGTGCTGCTCCAGAATATCGAATACTCTCCTGCTTCGATGGGGCCGAGCCCCGTCTTGCATGAACCATATCAGGGTCACTTTGGATAATGGGGATGAAATCATCTTCCAATACCTTCATTTATCGTTCGGTAGTCACCGTGGCATCAAGGTAAATCGCACCCATTATTCCTTGACTGGACACTGCAGACCACACGGTCACCCGTTGCGGGTGACGAGATTTCTGGATCGCGAATTGCGGATTCTCAATGCCCCAAATGCGCCAATTTTGCTTATTGACGAATTCATCCAAATGAAAGTGGACTTCGTCGCTAAACCAAACAACAATGGCCATAGTAATTCCCACCATGCCCCCCCCCTCCCACCCTCCCCCCCCCCCCCCCCCCTCCCCGCCAACCGTGCAGTTTGAGCTTCCTAACGCAAACTGTTCAGAAGTCATGACGATTTTATCCCATATAGTTTGTAAGAGGTATGCGTTATATGCGCTGCCTGCA
This sequence comes from Schistocerca americana, assembly GCF_021461395.2. Lineage (NCBI taxonomy): Eukaryota > Metazoa > Arthropoda > Insecta > Orthoptera > Acrididae > Schistocerca > Schistocerca americana. Next base: position 401,755,375 of record NC_060126.1, on the reverse strand, counting down.
ATAGGCAAGGCATAGGAGAGTCTCTGACCAGAGAGCAGTATGTAGTTAGTTGTTGCTCGTCGCTAGTCGGCAGTAGTCTTGCGTAGTCTGCGTGAGTCGGCAGTAGTCAGCGGTAGTCGGCGCGTGTTTGCGCTTGTGTGCAGTCTGCTCTGGTCGGGACTCTGGAGGATGCGTATTATTGTAGAAGGTAAAGAAGCAGCCTTGCGCAT